>NW_024585350.1:7149-8891 GCF_018398535.1 Haplochromis burtoni
TAATAAAAATAGTGAACAGATTTCTGATATACTATATACTATAATATCACATCATGAATTTTTTGTTTGTTTGTTTTTAAATAGAGACATTCACTTAATTTAAATATTTTCCTTTTCTTTATAGATCGAGAAGATCATATTTTTATAACTCTTTTTGAACATGACTGTGCAACTCACTGTTGTAGAGGCCTGAACACGTTTCATGCACATTGATCCCCTGATGCAAGACGTGAGTGACGGATGAGGCGCATAGAATGGGATGTCTCTGTCTTCTGTAGCCCAAATTGACATCACCTCAATTTTCTATCAGGTGATGTCAATAGGTCACATGACAGGGCGTGTTTCACTCCAAACCTCTGTACAGTACAAAAGACTGACTTGTTTAGCTGGTTCAGCTGATTTCATGACTAATAGGAGTCACCCAACTGAACTGAACATTTGTATAGGGTCAGGAAATACATTCAGGGATGTGATTCCCATTGAAAACAGTTTTAGAAGTTATGCAAGTTTTTGTTTTTATTTTTTAATTTATTGTTGTTTCTGTAAATCTACATTTTACAATTATGAAACTCAAAAATAAGACTGAAAGTTTCTGTCAGTAAGTTTTAGAATATATAAAAAAGTAAAACTTTAGTTGTTTGATATTTTATCCAAAGCTATGATTAAAAGTGTCACAGCAAATTTGTGTGTGTTTTTAAAACAAAAGTCTAACATTTGTAAATGTACTTACATCGCTGTGAAGAGGCCATGTATTTCTTTCTCAGGCAGTTGAGCTGTGATGGATCAGTGTGACTTTTACTGAATGGTTTTAGTTTCACCTCCACCCTTTTATTGTCTGTCTCTAGTCCCCTCCCTTTAAGGTGGTGTCACAGAAGGACTCTGTGTGGATGTCAAATTTTGTCTCTTCTCGGGTTACATTAATGCCCAAGCTTCAGTTGCATTACCAGCAGGGGGGGTGATAGTTTATTCAAAGCCAACAAACACTACTGATAGAGGGAGGTGTGAAGTAGAGTTCAGGCACCATGTTTCATATGTTTTTACCTTTAAATGTGTGACTGTTGGTTATTTTAAAGGTTTTAGTTTCCTGTGACTGAATATGTTTGATCATTATACATGCAAGGTTAACAAGCTAGCTCCATTAGCATGTAGCTGTAGCATATAGCTGTAGTCCACAGCAGGTGGGATATCCAATCTTTAGATGATGACCTGATGTAACCTGCTTCCAGGTCCAAACTACTCTGCATTTAAGGCTGTTGTGTTTTTAACATGTTTTAATGTTTTGTATTTTGTTCTATTTAATCTGAAAAAGCCCCTAAAGAAGTCAGTGACCATGGTCGGTCTCTCTCGATTTTTATCATCACTATTCATTTTAAAGCTCAGTTTTGGATAATTTTGCTGAAAAAAGACGGCGGACGGCTGAAGTGGGCGAAGAGTAAACTTTTAAGTAAGTAAGTACGGAATATTTTGTGACTTCCTTATGTGCAAATGTTTAATAATGAAGAACATTAAAACATTACTGTTAGCCAAATGTCGGCAAAGTTATGTAACATTAGCGATGTCAGTACTTTCAGCGTCAGCGTGGTTTTAAAGCATTTACTTTAAAATATATGCAACTCAATAGTTGACCTTAATCTTACAGAGAATGTGCCAATTTCATGGATGATTAAAGTCAATCATATATCCACAAACACAACAAGCTGTCAGGGTAGGTGTAGAAAAGAGGACTCGTATGAAGGACTCCT
>NW_024585351.1:0-8888 GCF_018398535.1 Haplochromis burtoni
AGCCGCGTGCTGTCCACCTTTACAGTGATCACCCGGTTGCTGTAACTGTAGCCTACATTCAACGGCTGCAGCCCTCCTGCAGTTGTCTATTTTTTAATTCTAGCTGAAGTACAGGACAAATCGCTTCCTTTTCACCTCAATATGGAACTCCGATGGCCAGTCCAGCTGTGGCTCAATATATCAGTGGTTAACGTGGAAATACGATGCAAACATTCAGGGATAAACTTACACACTTGCTTTACTTCTCTGGGATAGTTTTTGCCGAGATGAAATGCCGCGGTTAGGAAGCATGTAGCGAGGCTCCAAATGCTCCAACAGACCACCGACAGGTCTCACAGACAACAGCCGCTCTATCCGATGCGCTGAGCTGGGTTACGCCAAGTAGCGCGTTTTGTGAGGTGATTTTGTGATACTTCGGATCGGATTAGATTTTTTATTTCTCTCCGATATCCGATCCAGTAATTTAGGTCAGTATCTGACCAATACGTAATATCGGATCGGTACATCTCTAACTTACATAAAAAACTTTAGTCTGACAAAAGCCTACAGGTTGCGGGACAGGAAGACAAGTCTATCCACTGCTTCAGGCTTTAAAGCGGCCCTGTGGCAAGTCACAATATTACTCCCTGTACTAAATACCCTCTCAGAAGGGCTGCTGGTTGCGGGGATGCACAGGTAGCGCTTTGCCTTTGCTTTCAGCACAATTTACAGTGCACGCTACTCTGTGTTTTGTCAGACTTCAAATAGCTGAAATACCTTCACACTACGGAACTTCTCCTGCCCTTCCTTTCGACAATCTCTCTGGCATTGGAACCGTCATCTGTGTTCTCTTCGGTAACCTGGTCACCCAAGCTCTCGGTTGATTTTTCTCTAGTCAGAGAAAATATTTGTTTAAAATAGTTGTTTCACCAGTTTTGCACAATATACATTTTTCTCAACAATCAAGCCTTTTACACAGTGGTGAACCATCCACCCACAAATATGCCCTCTACTGTCAGTCTGATCCAGAACTTCTCATTTTCATTCATGATGTTTCTCATTCTTCTCTCCAGAAATGTCTGAAAAGAAATGAACTGGAAAAAGTTTATAATTTCTATGTGGATGACAATATATAACATGCAGTCCTACAGTAGTAGCTAGAATATGTGTTTGAGTCCAAATGTATTGTTATGATCCATTGTTTTTTGCAAGCATTGATCTACAAGCAAAGCCAAAAAGGACGCAAATGGTGGCCAAAGTTAGCAGTTGGCACCCTACTTTTTCTTTGTCTTTTTCCAGGGATAAAATAGAAAGTGCAGCCTCCCAGTGGGCAGTAGTCTGCCACCTACTGGCAGAAGGTACTTTGCAACGTTCTATTTATGCTCATTACACAATAACTACCACAGGTGTTTCCAGGTAATAATCACATACATTTTCACAAGTTTGATGGTGGACAGGCATGCTGGGAAATATATAACTTGTACTTCCTGATTATCCTCCCCGTCATTTGTGCAAAATGTCCATTGTGCAATGATTTGTTTTCCATTTATTGTTAGGTGTAGGCTGTGTGCAGACAGGAATCGTGGACCCAAAAGTGCAGACACTCGGAGGCACAAAGTAAACTCAAAAAACAGCTTTAATGCTGAACTAAAAAACTAAACCCAGGCAAGCAGACAAAACACACAGCAAAATAAACGGTAGATCACAACACAGACACAGAGAAACACAGAGCTTAAATACACAGAGGGAGCAATCAGGGAATGGGTAACAGGAGGGAAACACAGCTGGGGCAAATCAGGCCTAACGAGACAAGGGGAAGCGAAACCAGATACATTAACCTCAGACAAGGACCTTCAAAATAAAACAGGAAACATGACACAGACTGAACTAAAGACACAGACTCGCACGCACTGCAACAGAGGGAACAGAGACGTGGGACAAGGGCAGACACAGACACCGACTGGACACGGGGATATAACAACTAAGGATACACAGAGACGCGAACTAGACAAGGGGATACAGCTGACAGGGGAGACAGAGCAACTAGAGAAGACAGAGACATAAACCATAAGACAGAACTCAAAGAAACCAAAGACTAGAAAGTATAAATAATATAATAAACTCAAAAACCCTGGGTCAACGACCCAGGCATCCTAACATTTATGTCTTTTACATCATAAGTTATGTTTCACAACCAAAGAAAATATGACAAAGCAGAGTGAGGTAACCACCAGGACAGTAGTTTGTTTTTATGTAGCAATGAAATATTGTTATATTTTGAAAATTTGCACTCCTATTGTAATATGTAGGTGCAGTTCATCCAGCAGCTGCTCCTTTGGCAATGATTGCTCAATTATGAATTCTATAAATGACTGTACTTGTTTGCTACAGTGACCCATCCAGTAGTGGTGTGCGGATCGAAACTGAAATATCGATTCTTCCGATTCCAGTAATTTCTGTTCTAGAATCAATTCTCATATTAAAATATTGCTATTTCAGTACTTTGGGGTAAATTTGTAGTTTATCATTAACAGGAACACAATGGAAAGAAACTATAACATTCGGATTGTCTAAATTGGAAGGAACTACTTCCTCTTACGCCTTTCATAGGCGTAATACGGCTGTATAAATGTGTCGCAGCCCCTGGCGTGCGCACTCACAACAATGACTGAGCATAAACTGAGTCATGTGTGGACGTATTTTACCTCCACAAACAGCCAAGACGTGTTTTGTGATACATGTGGCAAGACAGTGAGGTGTTGTGGCAACGCCACTAACTACGTCAAACACCTCAGAGTACCACATCACTACCATTTAGTCTGTGAAAGCCTGTGTTTAACGGACTTCTCTATTATGTTGCATGCTTATAGACATTACTGTTGTCATTATGTCACTATAGCAATCTTAAATCTAAAGATGGTGATTAAAGCATGAACTGAAATAAATATAAGCTCTCTTCCTCCAATGTTTGACTGTGGTTGCTGTCCATGGTGCTGATCAAAGGCCGGAATGATGCTAATGATAGTATTGCTTTATGTGTGTGTGAAAACGTCAGCATACTTGTGGTTTACTTACAAAATTTAATTAATATTGATGCAGTCCAGGACTTTGCAATGTTTGCATCCAGCCTTTACTGATTAACAAATCAGCACAGAACTGTGTCTTGTAGCTTGGCCCGTTTCCCTGTCTGGGACTCCAAGTCCCATACTATGGTGTTTTTTTTGTGCCTCTATTCTAAGCACACATAAATGTTGAGGAGAAAATTGTTTTGAGCGAAGAAAATTCATTGAAGCATGCAAGAAATGTATTTCAGTGTTTGCTATTATACACAGACAATAACAGCCCTCTCGCTCAGTTGTTGGCATTTGCTCTTGCTCACATCTCTGCTCTGTGTGCTGACAGCCATCTGCGGACCTGCTCTCAGTGCGTCGCTCCGGCTCTCAACATCTGTGCGCTCAACTCTCTGTGCGCCATTATAAGTGTGCCACAACACCAAACAATCATCGACTTGTATGCAAAAATTATTTTTCCTTTTTAAAAAAAAAAAGTGCTCAGAATAGAGGTACAAAAATAACTCCCTACATGTCCACATCTATGAAAATAAAACCAATCTTTCACTTAAATAAAAACAGATAAATAACAAATAAAAACAATGAAAACAGAGGAAAACATAATCTATGACCTCATTTCAAGTCAAAAGAAATTATTTGTTAATCAGAATAAAATGAGAAATCATCTCCACATTTCAGCAGGAAGTGTTGTAAGAGTTGCAGTTCTTTTCTTTTTCTTTTTTTTCTGAAAGGCCAAACCAGTGAGGGGCGGAGGAGCTTTAGTGCGTGTCTTGATGTTCACAAGGTTATTTGACGTTCGGACTCTGCAAACTGAATCAGGAATAAAGATACAGGAGAAATAAAACCAGGCTGTTGTGATTCAGAGATAGTGACTAAGTCTGAAGTCAGGATCTCAGCATGTCGAGCCGTCCACAGAGCTACATAGAAGGTAAGAACATTAAATATGGTGGTAAATCGGCTAATCAGATCTGAGTGGTCCTTTCATATTGAAGCCAAACTGGAGGCTACGTATGTTTTAATACATTAACATCCAACTGAGAAACAGACAGAAATAAAGCTTCATGAAGGTTTATGAAAGAAAGAAAGAGATTCATATTTCCTGTTGGTCTAATGTAGCTGTGGTTCTCTGCACTAGAGGTTTGGTATATGCACCTAACTGTATTGCAGTGTATGACAACCATTAATTACGTTTCTATAAATACTAATAGGATCTGGTCATTCATACAAATAATAAATTTACAAAATATAAATTCATACCTTGTATACATATTACTACAGGCTGGAGGAAAAAATATGTAGCCTGTACTTATTTTCAGGGTAAACTGACACTTTAAAGTGAAGTATTGCCAGAAATAATAGATAAACACACAGTTAAAGACATCAAATGATTACAAGGCGCTTAAGGAGGGGGACAGGATGTGTGATGTGACTGCTATGAGCACATTGTCGTTTACTGAACTGTGGTTTTCCTGTCCTTGTAAGAAAGATTGTTTAAGCAACTTTTAAACCACATTAGAAACTTTGCAGAAACTTTGTGTAAAACTGGATGTGATGTCAGAGGAGCTGTTTGGAGTCTGGTGGCATCATGTCTCACAGTTGTGTTTTTATATAATTATTCTTTTGTACAGCACTTTGGTCCATTGTGGTTGTTTTAAAGTGATTTACAAAAAGCTGGCATAGCATTTGGTCTTATTTTGTTCTGCACATCTGTGTTTCCTCTAAATCTTCATCAGGTGAAGATCCCGACTCTCAACATGCAAAATCAAAAAGAGGGTCAAAGGTCACAACAGAGAAAGTTGCCCTGCTGGTTCTCGGTTCCCTCCTGGCAGTTGCTTTCATTGTGATTTATCGTCTCTGTGAGTTTTGTTTTACTTCAACAGAATGACCGTAGCGTTAATGATGAGGAGAATACTTATAGTAATGGTGTGAATACAGCAATTTGCACATAAACTCTCAGTGCATAGCTTTATCTGTTCAGATAAAAATCATTTACATTTTATACCTGCAGCGAGGGACAAAATCAGGAACTTCTGTGATTTTTTTTTTTTTAAGTGTCAGTGTTTAGTGTCTGGTTGAGCTGTTTTACTCCAGCTGATGTGTTTTGCTTTTTCTTAGCAGAAAAGTCAACTAACATGAACTTTTGATTTCCTTTAATCAGCTTTTGAATACATGAGAACAAAGGAAATGCTAAAAAATCTGCAAGGTCTCAAAAAGGAGTGTGAACATGTGAAAAATCGAACAGGTAAGCAGAGAGACGGGTACTCTGATAACAGCTCAGCTGGATGTTAATCCAGCTTTGCTTACAGAACATTTTTAACCATCATGAAGATGTTTATAACTTCTGTGGTTTTGAAAAAAACAAAAACAAAACAAATAAAAAACAGATGACCCTGTTGAAAAATTGATAAAAGCATTTCTTTTTCCTAACAGAATCAAAGCCATGTTCCCAACCTGAAGAAAAAATAAGTAAGCTATGGATTTTGTGTGTGTATCCTCTGATGCAGTGCTGGATTTACCCTGCTTTAGGCTGAATAGGTTATAGATGTGTTATCCTGACAAGTAGGTTGTTGGTCTGAGTCCCTGTTTTGATGCTTACTGTTACGGCCCTAGCAGGGCCTCTCTCTCTCCTGAGGGTGCCTGTGTGGGCGTGTCCCACTACCTCCTGCCTGAGGTGCCACCTTTCCCTCCTGTACAGCTGACTCCCATCAGCAATTAAGGGTATTTAAGCCCAGAGCAGGGTGAGCTCTGGGCCAGAGTTCCAATAGTGTGGTTATAGCTAGTGAGCTGAGTGGTTGTTGTGTTTCCAGCTGGTGAGCTGAGTGTCTTGTTGTGTTTCCAGCTGGTGAGCTGAGTGTCTTGTTGTGTTTCCAGCTGGTGAGCTGAGTGTCTTGTGGTGTTTCCAGCTAGTAAGCTGTGTATTGTGGTTTACAGCTAGTGAGCTGCGCTTTTCTTTTGACTTTTTGCGTTAATTGACCAACGCCTGAGTTTTGTTTGTTTCTTTTATGGTGATAACGGCTTGTCCGTCTCTTTTAGTTGAATTACTTCAATAAAACTGTTTTATTTAACGTTTGCCTCCCTGACTCCTTTTTCTGACCCGGTCACTTTTGTTACTTCCCCCTCCCCGCCTAGACCCCTCAGGGGAACGTAACAAGTGGGGGCTCGTCCGGGATAGTTTGAAAAGGGAGTTTGTGTTGAATTGGTTTTTTGATTATCTTGCTTTGTTCACCTTTGGAGATTCATAACTTCCCAGTTAAGTAGGTGAGTGTCCAGCTGAGCTTTTTAAGTTCCTCCTTCGGGCACTCTTTTGTTATTTTGCCTTTGTTATTTTTGGAGTAATCCTGGGTGGGGATTAATTCTCTGTTCGGGGGTAGGCAATTCAGGGCTCCGGTCGCTGAAGTTCTGCCTTTAAAGTTGCCTCGAGCCCAGCACGCTCCGGAAGATAGGCAGGGCAAGGTTTTGGAACTGGGTAAGTTGTTTTGTTAAGTGTGTGTGGCGAGAGGTAAGTTGGTCAGCTAAAGAAGGTTGTGTTTTTCTAACTCTTCACCATCCCCAAAATGGTTGACACAGCCATCAGTGCACAGGTGTCTAGAAGCTCGTTTGTAAGTAATAACATCCACCTGGTTCCCGTTTTCTGTGAATCCAGTGTTGAGAGCTTCTTCAGTGTGTTTGAAAGCATAGCAACTGCATTACAGTGGCCTGAAGACGTGTGGGGGGTGATGTTGCTGTGTAAATTCACAGGTAAGGCTCAGGAAGCTTGCTCTGGTCTGTCTAGGCAGGACAGCCTAGTTTATGAAAAGATTAAAAGTGCCGTCCTCCAAGCCTATGAACTTGTGCCTGAGGCCTATAGGCAGAACTTTCGAGGTTTGGAGTTGGCACAGGGTCAGTCCTACCTTGACTTTGCTCGGGAGAAGGCAAAGCTTTTTGGTAGGTGGTGCTCTGCAAGCCAGGTTAACAGTTTGGGGTCGTTACGTGAGCTCATTGTCAGGGTCCTGGGACTGGGCGACCCAGGATCCCTGGGCAGTCATGGACCTGTGTATTATTATTATGTATTTTTGGTGTCGTTTCCCCTTCTCTGTGTGTGTACATATGTGTTTCTCTGTGCTGTGTTAGTCTGTGTCCCACTCATATGTTCAGGCGAGGTATGGGTGTGTATGTCTGCGGGTGTGCCTGGAGGATGGAGCTCGGCCACCTGCAGGCCTGAGGGGTGTGGCCCTGCGGAGGGACTGGCCACACCCGAAGCCACACACCTGCCGCTGATCAGGGCTCGTCGGGGGAGCTACTTAGGAGAGTCTTGGAGCTCCCACCGACGCGGGATCATTGAGTTATCTTACCAAGTCAGTGTGTGTTAGCGTAGGTCTGTGCTGTGCGTATATGCCCGCCGAGGGTTAGTGTTGACGGCTGTGTCTCTGGTTTCCCTACAGGAGGAGGAGTGGTCTGGAGAGGCAGCACGCACGGGGGTGCGGAAACACAACAGCGGGGAGCACGAGCACAGATATCGGAGGGAAGCACGCACACGGGGTTCGAGGGAGCAACGGGGAGTTATTGTATTTACAGCCTTTTCACTGTAAATAAAGAGCACTGTTTGCATCGCAGAGTCTGCGTTTTGGGTCCTCCTTTCCCCACATCCCCACGGTCTGCCAGCCAGCCCGTGACAGAATGATCCCGCCAAACACCATGGACCCAGCAAACTCAGGAGTTGCCACGGAGGAGAGATCGCTCGCGCAGCTATGGGATTACTGCCGGGGCGTAATCCAGGCTGTAGACCCACACAAGAGACATGTACAGGTGGTGTTCTTTGACAATTATCTCTCATCCACTACCTTCACCATGAACTGTTTGGACATTAACAACCTTAAGCTATTGGTCACTATTTTACGAGAGAGCTCTAGTTTTGAATTATTCGGCTTGGGCAGTCCGAGCAAGGAAGGTTCGGCTGCTCACCTAGAGGCTCTAGCCGCTTGGTTTTTCGCGCATCGGCGGAGGGCTTTCCCGTCGATGCTTGCGGCACAATTGTTTGATCCTCCATTACAGAAGGGATGTCGCACTTGCCATCATCACCCCATTACACCTCAACTCACTCCTGCGGTTTCAGTCCGGTCAGCTGGCGACGGACCGACAGCACTCATTACCGCAGTGAGTAAACCAGACTCATTTGTTTCTATTAATCCTGTCATTGAAAATCAAAACACAGATGAACAGCAGAGGACTGTTTACATACCCCCGGCCCCGCCTTCACGGAGGAGAAGGCGTCCTCGCAAGCAGCGTTCAACCACATCCGCACTCACTCCTGTGCTGGTCAAAGACTCAGGAATGGCGGCTCTGGACGCCACAGTGAGCAAAATGGCCTCTGCCGGTGTTATAAATTCCCTTCCTGTAAACATAAAAATAGAAACTGATTGCTGTACCTCCAAAGACTCAGAAATTATTCCCTCTGAGACTGTGAGCTGGGAGCTAGGGAGTTCCGAGCATACAGACCCAGATGACATCTTGGCTCAGTCTGGCCTTATGGAGACAGAGGTTCTCCCCAGGGCTTCCCCAGAGACCGAACTGGAGGTCTCTGTTGCCTCTGGACCCCTGGAATATGTTGAGCCAGCTGTAGCATTCTCGTCCTCTCCACCCTTCATAATAGCCATATCACCCTCAACTCAGTCCGCCGCCCAGCTAGTCACGGAGTCTGCTGCCCAGCTGGTGACTGAGTCTTCAGTCCGGTCAGCCTCTCACCTTCATCCTCAGTTGGAGGTCGATATGCCTGCTGGACCACCTCTGCCATCATTTCCCCCGTCTGTCCCTGCATCGCTGTCCAGTCTACCGGGAGTAGCTGCCGCACCATCATCACCT
>NW_024585352.1:0-1722 GCF_018398535.1 Haplochromis burtoni
TTGGATCAGTCGCCCTCTCACAGTGTAATATTTTCTCTTCTCTTTGATCGACCAGAGATGTGGTGCAGAATATGCCATGAAAATCATTTGTTTGAAGCCAGCTCACCTCCTGCAACCACTTTTCCGAGAATACGTGCTTCTTTTGCAGTTCAGACTACTTCTGACATTTCTGTGGAGGAACACCAAAGTAATTGCTGAACCCTCTGGGGTCCAAGTATAATTTGCCGTTTTTGACTACTTTTGATTTTACCTCTATATTTCACTTTAAAAACTTTTATCTTGCCTTGTTTGGTATCATTATTTTCAGCACAACCTCAAATATCTGAAATTTGAGGTTTTTTTTTTTTGGCATACTATATTAGCACAAGTTGATCTAAATTCAGACAAAAAATTCAAAATCCGAGTAGAAAAAAGTTATATTTTTTACTGTAAAACCCACAAACATGTTTAAAGAATCATTTTCATAACTTGAAATGCAAATAGAAATTGTACTATTCGCTTAAGAATGCAGCCAATGACTCAGGTGTTTTTATATAACAATTTAAATGTATTTACAGAACAAATAGGTGTTCTGCATCAAATAAGAAGGCACACAAATTATTTGTGCCAGTCCAAAAAAATAGTTTGTGTTCAGTATAAGACAGAAGAGAACACCACAGGCCTAAACCCTGCAGGTCTGACAGCAGGAGGTGGATCAGTCCAGTTTTTCATGTGGGAACAGCGTTTACACTGGAATCTGCCTCTGATGGCTTTGGTGGAGCAAACGTGACATTCAGCAGTATAACTGACACAACACAAAACAATAAACACACAACACACTAACTCTAGCCTCCAAACAACTCACTCTCTCTCTTTCTTTCACTCGCCCGCTTTCCATCGCGGGTGTCTCCTAAATCTGCCCCTTCTCCCTAAACAACCCAGTGCCACGTGTAACCATATCATGTTTTTTGATTGGCTGACATGGTAAACTTTAACACCAATAAGGAAGGGGTCTTTTTTCACTCACAAACGGAGAGTGTTTGCTATTAGTGATGGTAAATTCGATTATTTTTACTGAATCGAGTTTGAATGAGGTGCTTACCAAAGTGAATCAGGTTTTTTGAGTCATTTGACTCAAACTTAATTTGTTTCTCCTTTCATGTAAATCCTACTGCTAAGATGTGTGATTTAAAAAAGAAAAACAACTATTTTTATAGAGCAAAAAAAAAATTCTATAGAGAACATTTATTTTATTTATTTTTATTCTATTTTATTAGTATTTTGTTTCAAATATATATTTTCTCATCTAAATGTCCACTGAGCTGTGTGTCAGGGGCGGTAATGTTCCTCAACATTGGTTGCCAACCAAGAAGAAGAAGATGAAGCTGTGAGCCAGGAGGGAGGAGGTGAGTGAGTCACCAACTCAAACATATTTGCATAAGTGATCTAAGGTTTTCCGAGACGCCTGTTACCCACCAGCTGACCGCATAGCTGGACTGGCCATCTGGACTGGCATTTGCCCGGTGGGCCGATGGTGATTTTTCATTTTTATGTTTGTTTGCTTCTGTAACGGTATAAACAATGAAAGGTGGTGGATTAGCCCAGCGGTCCCCAACCTTTTTTGCGCCACGGACCGGTTTATGCCCGACAATATTTTCATGGACCGGCCTTTAAGGTGTCACGGATAAATACAACAAAATAAAACTAGTACCAGTACCGAAAAAAAGAAAATTTACTCATAAC
>NW_024585352.1:2403-6825 GCF_018398535.1 Haplochromis burtoni
CCACAGCTGCCCTGGGGCGCACTGACAGAGGCAAGGCTGCCGGACACTGGCGCCACCGGCCCCTCTGACCACCACCAGTAGGCAAACACTCACCAGTGGTGAGAGGGAAACATGAAGGTGATACAAATCATACATATATACCAACAAGACAGTGTAAATCACTGTCACAACAGTGTTTGTTTTAGTTCAAAGGCTTTATGGTTTTTCCTGTAATACCTGCTGGTGTAGTCGATGATTTTTTGTCAGTTCAGTCTTATATATTATGTTACCACCCGGTCAGCTGGTGGGTAACAGGCATCTCCGAGAACGTTAGAGCACTTATGCAAATATGTGAAGTCTTGATAAATTGAGCAGATATTAGAAGTTTACACAGAAACATTCTCCTCTGAAAATATCTTAAAAGTTTATTTTGTGACCCAGACAGAGTAATATTTCAAACTCCGCCACTCTGTGTTTCTCCACCACTGCCTCGTTTGAGTTTTGGATGAAATGGATTCTCGGATATTGCATTTCGTCATTTGGAGCTGATTGGAGACCAAAACAGCCAATCAGATTTTTTTGCATCCAAGTCTGTGATTGGCTGGTTTTGTGGCACAAATATAACTGTGTACAGAAAGAGTTGAGCGCGCACGGGCAGAAATGTTGAGAGCGCGAGCAACACAATGCGAGTGAGCGCAAATACAAAAACTGAGCAAGAGGGGCTGCTATTGTGTGTGTGTGTGGATAATAGCAAACACTGAAATACATTTTTTGCACACAGCAATGAATTTTGTTCACTCAAATCATGAATTCAAAATAAATTTCTCCTCAAAATGCAACACTTGCACCTGCAAAGTTTTTTTACATGCGCTCAGAATAGTGGCACAAAAATAACACCATAGTTTGCTAGCACTGTCCGTAGAAAACACCGTTTTTACCGTTCTTCCCATTGTAAACACCACTGTTTTGCCCTGGAAAAAACATCGCATGTATTTTTTTTTATCATAACTGGTTTTACATGGCCCATCGACTCAATACAAAAACTGGTATATAGTTTGAAGTCCGCACTGTCCGAAATGGAGACTCTGACTGTATCCCAATTCCGGTTCGGCAGCCTTAACAGTCCTCAAGGGCCGCATACTCAAACACCGCTAAGGCCGGAAGTGAGAGAATTGTAGGCTTGTGAAATGGGACGATCTAGCCTCCGAGGCGCTGTCCAGGTTGCCTAGCAACCATGATACTAACCGCTGGAAACGTTTCATACAGCTTTGTTTGACAGAAATGAAGAAGAACATATTTTGTTCATTTGTTTGTTTGTTTCTACATGAGCTCTGTGTGATTTGATGAGTATCTGAGGCTGAGACCACAGGACTGTAAAACATGATTGTTGGGCTTCATTTCTGTGCTGAACAGTCATTTTAAGATTAGCTAGTAAATAACAATTAGTTAATGTTGTTCATGAGACTAAAGTCATCTCACTTTCGTAATGTAAATATAATATGGCCAATATTGAAGTTATTATATTAGTCATTAGTAGAGTCATTCCATGAAAATTGCACAATTTGAGTCCCTCTCACATCTTATGGTGTATTTCGTCTATTGGATCACCAAACTTTGTATTTAAACAGCTTTACATATATATTGAAATGCACCCTGTAATACAGTGTAAAAAACTAAACTAATTGTTATATTTTTATGGAAAATAGTACAGTTTTTTCATTTGACACCACCCTTTGTCATGTCCCTCGTGGCCTTGATGAAAGGTTGTTTGAAGTACTTTGACAATACCAAATAAAACTATTTAAAAAGTTATTAAATTTTGATGTCAACCTAAACATCTATTTGTGCTCTTTTGCTGTTAATGTTTCTTTTTTTCAAATTTAATTGTTAGTTATTCATTAAAATCACAATATTTCTGTACCTGAGTAACCCCTCAACCCCGTTACATGAATGATCCCACCCCCATAAATACAATGTTGTGATCCAGAATTCCGTATACATCAGGAAGTGGTATCACTGAAATCTTTTGGACAACAGGACCACAGAGACAGGCAAGTTGCTCCCATCTTTTCCTTTATTTTAGTCATTTATCTTGTGATATTGTGGTCGTCAAACTCAATGACTCAACACCGTTACGTGAAAAAAAGATAGAAAACTATAACTTGTGAAAAAGTTTTTTGTTATTTCATGAATATATGGTGATTTTGAATTTCATGCATGCCATGTGCTCTCTGTCTGGTACTCACTACATTGAGCAGTGGCCAGTTTGTGCAAAAATCTCAACCCTGTCACACTCAACCAGTTATGTTTTTGATTGTAACGGGGTTGTGAGATTGTGATGGGGTTGCGATTTGAATACTTTGGTTGTTAAGTTATCCAATTATTTAAATTAATTATTGTTATATTCAATCAACATACTTATACTACATGCATGGTGAATGTGATTTATGTTCCATGTTAAGAATGCGAATAAGATGGCACCAACAACAGCAGCAGAAAGGCAAAGGAAGTATCGGGAACTCCTTAAAGCTGATCTTGAAAGAAGGGAGAAATACCTGCAGAGTGAGTGTGAGAGATGGAGAAAGAATGTAAAGGCAGGGGAGAATTCTAAACATACAAACACAAGTTCAGGTCAAATGCATCGTGTTGGGTCAAACCGATTCTTCTGACTGCATCAGGATGATATCCTCTGATACCTGTTTGAAGATGTCCTTGAACTCATTCCACCCCCACAGGCTGTGACAAAGTGCCATGTGGAAGTCTTGAAAGAGGTGTGGAAGCAACTCACAAGATGAATTCATTAAACAAAAGGCACATTCATGCATATATATAGACACACACACTGATGCAGGCACACACATGCAAAAACACTCTGACATGGACACAAACACAGGCGCTGATACAGACAGACACATTGAAATCGTTAACTGATTATTATTGTTATTAGTTCAACCAGTTCATTGTGT
Organism: Haplochromis burtoni; assembly: GCF_018398535.1. NCBI lineage: Eukaryota > Metazoa > Chordata > Actinopteri > Cichliformes > Cichlidae > Haplochromis > Haplochromis burtoni. The sequence goes on from NW_024585352.1 coordinate 5,349, forward strand.
TTAATTGTTTAATTGTATGTTATCGGAGCAAGGATGAAGTTCTCTTATGCCTCTCATATGCTGAGAGACGCTAGAAGAGCATGGGCCCGAAAAAAGTTCTGTCAGCTGAGGAAGGCGACGATATTAAGAAGTCGCTGGAGTCGCTCTCCGCATACAGAACGCCGAGAAGGATCGGAAACTGGCGTACCTGGAGAACAGAGTGGAGGATTTGGAGCAGTACACCTGGATGAACGATGTCATCATCACGGGGCTTCGCATCAAACCCCGGTCAAACGCCCGGGGCTGACAATGTAGGAGGGCCACGAGAGAAAGATGATCTACGGAGCTTCACGTGGTTACCTTTCTACGGTCCAAAGGTGTGGAAGTGGATTATAACAACATTGAGGCATGCCAGCCTCTACCCCGAAAAAATGACGGTGACAAACCAGCCATCATTGTGAGATTTGCTAACAGAAAACACAAAACAGCACTGTTAAAACAAGGAAAGAAACTGAAAGGATCCGTATATTGGGTGTGGGGGAGATTATGACTAAGGATGTTGTTAGAAACAGTTGGAAGACACGCACACAGAGAGACACACACACACATTCTCACATGCATACAGATGTTTACACATACACACACATAGTGCCTTGTCTTAGAAACATGTGGGAGGTGCTTTGCTGTGATGTGTATTGTGTGAACTGTTTTCCCAATAAAAGGCAGCAAGCGGAGGCCGTCGTTGGCCCAGCCTGAAACACAGGCTGGGGCCCCCCTTGCTAGCAAGTAAAAGATGTTCGTCTTGTTTTTGTCGTTAACGAGAATAAGTTTCTAAATCAGCGGGGCTTGTGACCCAACAGTCGTTACCTTTGTATGGCCGTATGGTGTACCAATCAAAATAAAGCCTATGGGCATGGATTCTCAGCAGGGCTGAAGATGCGGCTCCCATTTACCGATGTGCCATTAATAACTGACGTATGAATTTATCTTGGAGGTCGGATGTAATTGCATCGTGGGCCAGATATGGTCTGCGGGCAATAAGTTTGACATCCCTGGTGTAACAACCTCCTCTGTACAATGAGTCTAGTTTCTTCGATCATCTTGTAGACTTGCTGTTCTTTACTTTGATAACTGAATAAATTATTCCTTTCTGCTCATGTGAATTCCTCCCCATCCATATAAAACAGTAAACTGATTTAAGGATGTCATAGAAAGTCAACAAGCTGTAGAAGTTGTGCTTTATAATAAATACAGAGTATGCCTGATATCTGAAGGCTCTGCTCTCCTCCAAAAGTACGACTGCAGTCTGAGAGCAACGTGCTGGGATCATACGGTACTACAGTATAAGGTCTTTAAGAAATGATGGGGCCTGATTATTCAGGACTTTATATTCAATTCTAGATTTAACATGGAGCCAGTGAAGAGAAGCTAACAAGGTAGAAAGATGATTTGTCTGCTGTCAGGACTCTAACTCCAGCATTTTGGATTAACTGGAAGC
>NW_024585352.1:7739-8881 GCF_018398535.1 Haplochromis burtoni
CACAGTGAGCTTTATATATTTACTAGGTATGTGTGTTTTTAAAGGGATGTCAAATGCTGTCATTTTTCTGTAAAGCAAATTTACCTTGCCTTTGGGTATAAATAAAGTTACCTTACTTAGTTTTACATGAAATATCAACTTTATATTGACATTTTTACTTTACTCTTGAATTAGTATTTCATCTGTTATTATTTTTTCCATGTAATTCTCAAAGCAGTAATAATATGTTGGGTTTAATGAGTAGAGATTAGATTTTTTTCATATATATTTTTGACCTTAAACTAAAAACATTTTCTATGACAGCTTTGAACGCTCACGTTGTTCCTGATATTCTCAGATTTTCCTCACTGGTTCTTTCCAGTCAACAAATATCTTTTTTCAATATTCTCAAACTGCACTGATAGAAACTTGAAAAGACTTAAACAACAAAACCAAAGAATCTGGAATTGAACTAGCAGCTGAAATAATTTTCTCTCTTGACTCATCAGAACAGGAACTTTCATAGATGGAAAACCTGCTTTAGATTTGTGTTTTGAAGTCATCTGACTAACACAGCCTAATCTGCACTACACAATGCCTTTGAATGGGTGTTTTCATGTATCAGACTCTTGTTCACACTCTAGATTTATGACACATTACAGAACAAAACACAGTTAAAGGGATGAAGGAACTTTCTTCTGTTTTACATTGGGATTAAAGTTTCAGTTATTTGATATCTAATATGTCAGTTTTATCTGAGGTAGACGTCTCTGGCTGGACACAGACTTTAATACTCAGTGTTTACGGTACTGTCATGGTCTACGGTGGGTGGCTGGAGTTTCCATAAGGCTCCTGAACTGACCTGGGATCCGCCCCTGGGCAGAGCCAACTCCAGCTCCTGCACACCTGGAGCCTATTGCAGGCAATCAAGCCAAAGGGATTTAAACCACACATTGATGTTCATTCACAGCCAGTTCGTCGTCAACACATGTTGGTAACAGGCTGTATACGTTAAGTTCTTGCTGTGATTTATCCTGTTAACACGAGTCTCTTGTGCTACAGTTGCCGTATCCACCTTGGCTCACACTCCACCTCCGGACTCAGGATACCTAGTAATCATTCTGGAAATCTCTCTGTGCCTCACCTGCCTGCCCTCCTGCCTA
>NW_024585353.1:0-1861 GCF_018398535.1 Haplochromis burtoni
GAATCACCCGGTGGTATCTGGCGTTGCAGCCCTTTAAGTTCAAGGTGATCCATAGGCCGGGGGCGCAGATGGCAGTGGCCGATTTCCTCTCTCGCTCGCGGGGGGGAGTTGGCTCGGCCGGACGGCTCCCCGGCCTCGAACGGGCGGTGGGGGTGTGTGGCGGAGGCGTGGCCCCGGGCGCAGCTGCAGGGGAGGAGTGGAGCGGAAGGCTCAACAGGGCGGCGCTGCGAGGCCGGTAAGAACAGCTGATGTTGTTTATGGACTGATGATGGTCTCCCTCCGCTGTGTTTATAGTGAGACGAGGAGGAGCGGCCAGAGAGAGATCAGCTGGGCTCGTGAGCTGTCAGACTGTGTGACTGAGTCAGCTGTCAAAACAACAACACTTGAATAAATGTGGAAGTTGGCTGTACCTACCTGTGTGTGCGTGTGTCTGTGCCTGGTGTATTCTACAGAGGCATGCGTTCTTAATCCCAAGCTGGCAGTTTACAGGTGACATCATTGTGTGGATGGACTTGATGGGACTGTCTGAGTTTCACATTTGCCATGCTGGGAGTTAACCGGCAAAATAAGAGACTGAAAAAAAGAAGAGAGAACGAACAGAGAAGAAGAAACAGCTCATTGGGCGTATCATTGCTGCAGATCTCAGGGAGCAGGAAGCAACTGTGGGAAGAGAAGACGAGGGCTCTCACTTTAACAGCTTGTGCTGTTAAAGTGAGAGCATATGAAAATTGAGTTGAAAATTGAGGCTGACTGGTTGAGAAAGTGTCCAGACCCTTGTAACAGAAAGGTAAATAAAATAAAGATATAAAGAAATAAACTAATAATTACATAAATGAATAGAAAACACACATACACAAATAGAAACATATGAAATTATTTTTGGAGAGAATCAGGAGCTGGGAGAGACAGTTTGCATCCACAGCTCCACGCCAATATGCATGCATTAATCTGAATACAAATCCATACATACAATGAAGATCAGCTTACACTCATGAATGCTAATATATCACATAAATGCTAAATAGTGTAGATTTAACAGACACTTGCTATCAGATGCTGAAGTTATCCATCGCTGAGAAATAGCTCTGCAAGTTGGACGAACACAGGTTGACTTTTGTGAAAAGGAAAACAGACTGTTATGACCAACCAGTGATCAAACAATAAATTTAGTTTTAAAATAGTAAATTGTGAGAGGTCTTTTGCTGATTGAGCAACACCAGTGACTACTGTATGAAGAAATTTTAATTTTGCGGTAATATTTTTAATATGCATTTCTGTTGTTTGGCCAAGTGGGAGAGCTATGAGTCAATATGCAAATTAGTTGAGTGTTCTTAGATTAGGGAAAGATGATTTGGTTTCACATGTGAACAGAGTACAAGAGAGGGTTGAATGAGTGGAGACATAGAAAATAGTTCCTGTTTTAGGTGTGTGAGTGAAGCTTGTACTGAGGGAAATATATATCTGACTGTGTGAGAAGAATTGCTTGGTAAAATACATGATAGCATGGTACAGGAAAATTAAATAAAGTTGTTCGGTCTGTGACTAAAAGGATAGTAGGCAAGTGGTAGGTGAGGGAATGACAGTTGATAGATGGCTGATGAGCAAGCTGGTTGATAAGTATAGTGAAGAACAAATCAGGCTAGAAAGTTTTAAAGTTTGAAATCCATCCACAATTACCAACTGTAGTCATTGTGAAGCAACAACTGGGTTGTAGTCAAAAAGCCACCACATAGATGTGAGCTAATCAATGTCTAAAATGATTATGTAAAGTAATACAGTGGGGCAAAAAAGTATTTAGTCAGCCACCGATTGTGCAAGTTCCCCCACTTAAAATGATGACAGAGGTCAGTAATTTGCACCA
>NW_024585353.1:3222-8878 GCF_018398535.1 Haplochromis burtoni
GTACCTCTGGTGCAAATTACTGACCTCTGTCATCATTTTAGGTGGGGGAACTTGCACAATCGGTGGCTGACTAAATACTTTTTTGCCCCACCGTACCTGTTTTTCTTGTGCTTTAGCAAGTTCAGTGAGGGTGGAAGATGAAATTTCTTGAAAGCCCCAAAAATTACTGAAATAAAGACATAAAAGACCAAGACAGGTCCTGGAAATGTGCAAATAAAGTGTGTCTGTGAAATCTGGTGTGGAAATTCTTCCTTTTAAATGCACCTGGGAAACAGAGATGCACACATAATCAACGTAGTGTTTTTTTGTTATAAAAATGGGCAAGTCAGCATGCAGGTAAACAACATTTGTCAGAGTTAAAGGTTATTACAATCCCTAAGTAAGTAGGGAATGGTTCAGTGTCCTCCTTTACTGCCAGCACTGGGGAAAACTGAATAAGCGCTGCTTCCATGTAGATTTAATGTCTGTCAAATATCCAAGCCAAAACTACGGTCACAGCAGCATGTGGAATGCTAGATATCTAGTTAGCCGAACATATGTATAGTTGGCTAATCTCATCTAATGGACCAAAATAAAGCTTTGACACAAACACATTGTGGTGTATGTGCAAGGTGGTGAGAGAGAGAAAGAGTCTGCCTCATGTTCTAATTGGTTCTTTTTTTTAAATTTTTTTACATATTGTCATATTTTATTCTACAAATTTTCTCACCAAGTTCTTGCAAGCTCTTTTGTAACATATTAGTTTTCATGCAGACCTGCAAACTCTTGACTCTTGTCATGTAATTAATATATTCTTAGTGCTTATGTTGCACATGTTGTGCAGATTTGTACTTAAGTCACTGTTTTGTTAGGTTTAGGCAAAAAATGTCATCCTTTGCAATAAAAAAAGAACAAAGTCCTATCATGTAATTATAATAATAATAATGGATTGCATTTATATAGCACTTTTCAGGGCCCTCAAAGCGCTGTACAATTTCACTATTCATTCACTCTCACATTCACACACTGGTGGAGGCAGCTACAGTTGTAGCCACAGCTGCCCTGGAGCAGACTGACAGAGGCGAGGCTGCCATATCGCGCCATCGGCCCCTCTGGCCAACACCAGTAGGCGGTAGGTGAAGTGTCTTGCCCAAGGACACAACGACCAAGACTGTCCAAGCCGGGGCTCGAACCGGCAACCTTCCGATTACAAGACAAACTGCCAACTCTTTGAGCCACGATCGCCCCCGTTCTATTATGTTAATTATTATTTAATTAACATAGAAGTCCCTGTGTGTATCAAGAGTTGATGTTAAAGTTGTGCTCTTGTAAAACCTACTTTAAAACAAACTGATCTAATGGTTTGCAAATTCATTGCAGGTGTTCCTGAAAAGTGACCGTGTGTCCCGGATGGTGCAGAGTGGCGGCTGCTCAGCTAGTGACTCTCGGGAGGTTTTTAAGAAGCACATAGAGAAACGTGTGCGCAGCTTACCTGAAATTGATGGGCTAAGCAAAGAAACAGTGCTGAGCTCCTGGATTGCTAAATTTGACACCATCTACCGAGGTGAAGAGGACCCCAGGAAACACCAGCAGCGTGTAACAACCAGTGCTGCCTCTGAACTCATCCTTAGCAAGGACCAACTATATGAGATGTTCCAGCAGATCCTGGGTATCAAGAAGTTTGAGCACCAGCTCCTTTATAATGCCTGTCAGGTCAGTAAATTAACAGATTTTGTGAAAATATAAGTTTGCTGTTGTCTATAATTTAACTTCCACCTTTTTAGACCTTACTGTTGAATGTGGAACGTTAGTTGGTGAGGGTGGCCATGCCAGAAAAAGAATTGAAAACCTTTGTTCTTGAGATTTAGAAACAGAAGTACTGATTTTGAAATAATTAGATCATATAAGGTCACGAGAACTAAGGTTGTTGAGTAGTTCAGTCAAAAGATACTTGCTTAAACAGTGCCTTGGAACTTCTGGTAACTTGTAACTTAATGCAAATAACTCCACAAAAAAGTAAGCCAGAAGAAGCTGTCTTTCTTTCTCTGGGAATTTAATATTGGCAGCTGTAATGACAAGACAAAAGCCAGACATGATCAGTGAAGGCAGACAGGCATCATCACAGTCATCAGTTTTTTTAAGAAACATATTTTTTTCACGTTTCCTATAGCTTTAGTTTAGACAACCAAGAGAGCTTGTACTAAAGTCCCGTTTCCATTAGTAGATACTCAGATCGACTAACCACAGATTGCCACAACTTGACTCGGATCAACTGGTTTTCCATTACAAAAAAGTAACAGTCATACCATCATTGTCACTGTCATTGCTTCCATACAGAGATGATCCAATATTAAAATGATAGTTATTGCATCCCTGCCGTCACATGCATGTGAACTTGAGTGACATCTCATTCTTAATCTATAGGATGTAATATGCCCCCTCTCTGGGGCTGGGGTTGGCTGATGATCTGGTTATTGAGTTGCTGCTGGCTGCCCCAGAGAGTGGAAGTGTCTCTTTGTGCAGTTGTGAGTGTGTGTGTGTGTGTTGTCTGCGTGGGACTAGGCCTGGGTGTGGGTCTTCCTGAGCCTTAGTCCCTCTTTGACATTGTTATTGAGGGTGAAATAATTCCCCTCCCCACTGCTCCACACTGGTTGTTGCTCCCCCTGGGACTTGGGCACTTGAGCCCCTTTATCCATTAGTACCTACTCGGATCGACTCACCGTGGATCGCCACAACTCAACTTGGATCGCCTGGTTCTCCATTACAATCCAGTACTATCTTATGTGCATGGTTGTCCTCAAAGCAACGCTGATGAGCGTCCCATGACATAATTAGTACAGTAGCTTGTAAAAGTATTCGGCCCCCTTGAACTTTTCCACATTTTGTCACATTACAGCCACAAACATGAATCAATTTTATTGGAATTCCAGGTGAAAGACCAACACAAAGTGGTGCACACATGAGAAGTGGAACGAAAATCAGACATGATTCCAAACATTTTTTACAAGTAAATAACTGAAAAGTGGGGTGTGCGTAATTATTCAGCCCCCTTTGGTCTGAGTGCAGTCAGTTGCACATAGACATTGCCTGATGAGTGCTAATGACTAAATAGAGTCACCTGTGTGTAATCTAATGTCAGTACAAATACAGCTGCTCCGTGACGGCCTCAGAGGTTGTCTAAGAGAATACTGGGAGCAACAACAAAATTATTGAAAAATTTAAAGCGGGCTTAGGCTACAAAAAGGTTTCCCAAGCCTTGAACATCCCACGGAGCACTGGTCAAGCCATCATTCAGAAATGGAAGGAGTATGGCACAACTGTAAACCTACCAAGACAAGGCCGTCCACCTAAACTCACAGGCCGAACAAGGAGAGCACTGATCAGAAATGCAGCCAAGAGGCCCATGGTGACTCTGGACGAGCTGCAGAGATCTACAGCTCAGGTGGGGGAATCTGTCCACAGGACAACTATTAGTCGTGCACTGCACAAAGTTGGCCTTTATGGAAGAGCGGCAAGAAGAAAGCCATTGTTAACAGAAAACCATAAGAAGTCCCGTTTGCAGTTTGCCACAAGCCATGTGGGGGACACAGCAAACATGTGGAAGAAGCTGCTCTGGTCAGATGAGACCAACATGCAAAACGCTCTGTGTGGAAAACTAACACTGCACATCACTCTGAACACATCATCCCCACTGTCAGATATGGTGGTGGCAGCATCATGCTCTGGGGGGGCTTCTCTTCAGCAGGGACAGGGAAGCTGGTCAGAGTTGATGGGAAGATGGATGGGGCCAAATATAGGGCAATCTTAGAAGAAAACCTCTTGGAGTCTGCAAAAGACTTGAGACTGGGGCGGAGGTTCACCTTCCAGCAGGACAACGACCCTAAACACAAAGCCAGGGCAGCAATGGAAAGGTTTAAAACAAAACATATCCATGTGTTAGAACGGCCCAGTCAAAGTCCAGATCTGAATCCAATCCAGAATCTGTGGCAAGATCTGAAAACTGCTGTTCACAAACGCTGCCCATCTAATCTGACTGAGCTGGAGCTGTTTTGCAAAGAAGAATGGGCAAAGATTTCAGTCTGTAGATGTGCAAAGCTGGTAGAGACAGACCCTAAAAGACTGGCAGCTGGAATTGACTCAGGGGGCTGAATAATTAAACACACCCCACTTTGCAGTTATTTATTTGTAAAAATTGTTTGGAATCATGTCTGATTTTTGTTTCACTTCTCACGTGTGCACCACTTTGTGTTGGTCTTTCACCTGGAATTCCTTTTGTTTTTGTTTTTTTTGTTTTTTTTGTGTCCCGTCTGGCACTGTAGCAATCAGAATTATTGTCTGAAGGCCAAGAAAAATGCCCAACAGATTTACTTTCCCAAGTGGGCCTTTTGCTATACTGGTCCACTTGATTGTCATAGTTTATTTGATCTTTATTAGTTATTTTTATTCTAAGTTATTGTAATCAGGCCAGACTGGAGTCGGGGACGGGAAAGAAAAACAAGAAGAAAAGTTCAGAAGAAAGTTAACAGAAGGAGAGGGAAAGAAAAAGGAGAAAAGAGATAGAGAGAAAAGACAATGAAAATCTGCTTTATTGCTCTTTTTTTGCTTTTCCCCCCCTCTTTTCCTGGATCATCTGTTGAGAAAACAGAAAACAAGCAGAAGAAGACTAGAGCAATAGAATAAACAACATCATGATGATCTATGGGAATATAACAGTAAATACTAAATGTTAAACATTATTGTGCAGCACGTAAGATCGACAGCGCACAGTGTGCTTTAAGGTAGGAGCCAAAAAGGGTGTAGTTTGTGTGTGTGAGCACCCGTGTGTACACCTGTGAGCATGAATGTTTTTAAAAAGTTCCTACATGTAATGATCTGCTAGAGGGTGTGGGGAGCCACAGCCCTGTCCACCAGGTTTCACGTGGAATTCAAATAAAAGTTATTCATGTTTGTGGCTGTAATGTGACAAAATGTGGAAAAGTTCAAGGGGGCCGAATACTTTTGCAAGCCACTATATGTGACATGAAGGTTACAAGAAAGGTTGATGTCAAAGTGACGATATATCTGGTGCTCGATCTGTGGCTTTTCATCAGACTTGGAGACCACGGTGTTGTTGTTTTTTTGTAGCCAGTTCCTTCATTTCAAAAACGGTGGTTTTAATTTTCTTAAATGAGAGGCTCACATGACTCATCGAGTAATACCACTGACCAGCCAATCGGTGGCATGCAGTCTGACGATGTCCCATTTTATTACCTACTCAGATCGTGTGGAACCCTGGCCGAGCAGATACTACCACAGTACCTTTTACCAGGTACTAAAACCTAATGGAAAACCCCTAAAACTGTGGCAAACAATGCCGAGTCGATCTGAGTAGGTATTAATAGAGTAGACGATGGCATGGCCACATCCAGACATCCAGACACCTTCCTGACCACTCCGGACTATGCAACTCTTTAGCTTTTTACTTGTTTATTACGTTGTTATACATTCCAGGAACTTCTAGTTTTATAGTTTATGACAGCAGATCCCTTCTCAACATCGGTAACAAGTTTGCACATGTAATTTTGGACACTTTTAAATCCCACCCATCCTGGCCGACCGAGATACTACGCAACGCGGCCAACAACAATGGACAGGACGTTCACCCGAGGCGCAGAACAAAGAAAACGCGCTGGCGTTC
>NW_024585354.1:0-3092 GCF_018398535.1 Haplochromis burtoni
TCACACCTGATAACCTGGGTGAATTTGGAAAGGAGTCTTCTTTGCTAACAAAAGTTGGAGAGATGCACGTTTTTTAATGTACTTTTTTTTATTTTATTTATCAAGAGACTATACAAACTTTTATACATTATATGCATCTTACATGACATTAGAAAAGTTAACCATTTTAACTTTTCTTGTTAAACAAAAAACAAATTAAAATATGTAAAACATCATACCAACACAAGAACAGAAAGTTAAAGAAAAATTAAGGAAATTAGAAAAAAAAATTAAGGGGGTTGCTTAATCATGTGTCTACCTTAAATAAGAGTAAATTACAAATCTTTTCAACCTAGTCAGGGTGGGTAAGTTGCATTGCTCTAAACACTGAGCAGGGCTCTAGAGTAATTTAATTTAATTTCTCAATGGTGCGACTGAAAAAAAAATCTTAGGTCGCACCGGTGCGACCAGCCATTCAAGTAAAAAAAAAAAAAAAAAAAAGTCTCTGCAACGCTTTTATTAAAAGTCAGAAAGTCTTCGATTGCTGGTAGAATGAACTGGTTGAATGAATCGTCATCGATTTGCCAAAAAGTGATTGTCTTCTGATTGTCACTGCTTGTATTTAAACTGCTATAAGTAACTTGTTGGGCTTTAATATGTGAAACATATGTCAATGCATCCCTCATGCATGACATAAAGTCATCTTGAGCCACAAACAACATTCGTGTACCAAGGTAGAAGCCGCAATCAGTTTTTGGCAGTGACTTTTATATAACCTTTATTTATGCAGTTAAAAAAAAAATCATATTAACATTAACCTCCTAAGACCCGAACTCTTCCATGGCATGCATTTTTAATTTCTCTTTGATATTTGGGCATATTGGGCCCGATGAATGTAAAAACAAAGAATTACCAGATTTTTTTTTTTGATTTTTTTTTAATTTTTTTTAATTTTTTTAATTTTTTTTACCTTATTTTTGTTTTCAAGAAAAATAAGAGCCACATATGAGGATATTCGTTTGAAATTTCGATAGAACAGTAGCAGTATAATGTCCTCATAAGTGGATATCAGGCCCTTGTAGAGTAAAATTGAGTATTTTGGTCTAAATAACCCAAAATGTGATGTCCACATATGTGGACGCCAGGATTTAGGAGGTTAAAAATGTCTTTTGTAAGAATAAGTTGGCCAAGAGGACAGAAATGGGAGCAAATATTACAATAGTTCTGTAAAAATATTTTAAGTGGGGATAAAGGACCGGATTGTTTATAATGTAAGTAGCCTACAATAACACAGAGTTGTAAAGATACTTGAAAAACAGATAATTTTTTAATTCTATATATAACCCCTTTGTAAACCCTGTTCACCGAAGTCTATTTACCAACATACGTAAAGATATTACACATAAAAAAAACCCACACAGAAACATTGGAAATCAATTTTTGGCAGGCAATCACTTTTTGGCACAACACCGGGAGTGCAGTGTTCTCAACGGCTCTTGTGACAGTAACAGACGTCACCAAAAGCGTCGGAGCGCTTTTGAAAATATGTGGGGTCTTGATAAACTGAACAGATATTTGAGGTTTACACAGCTACATTCTCGCCTGAAAATATGTTAAACATTTATTTTGTGACCCAGAAAGAATAATAAGAGTAATATTAAAACTAACCAGCTGCCGCCATTGTTGTAATTGGCCTACTAATGCGGGCACAGGAGGATGCGGTTCTTGAATTTGGACACAGCTTCTTCTTCTTCGGGGTTTAACGGCAGCTGGCATCCTTGTACATGCAGTGCTGCCATCTTCTGTTTCAGTCCGTTATTACACTCTTAAAACCTACTACTTATTCCTGCGTCTTTTGGGATCTTGCAACACTTCAAACCATGCGCCGACTATTAAATTAGTCGTCGACGATTTTGATAGTCGACGTAATCGTGACTAGTCGACTAATCGTGGCAGCCCTATACTTTACTAAGGTAGTCAAATTCAAAGAAGCATTTTTTTTTAAATAGATGTTGTAACCTGTCAGAACATCAACATGTTTCCTAAATCTAGGAGGAGAGTGGTGGTGATTTACAGCCTATGTCTATGCGCTGTTCTGGTGATTGAAATTTTGAGAAGGCAAACTAATCTTTCTTTTTATTTAATTTTTTCCAAAACAATTCAGGGTGAAACTATTGCATTTAACTGAAGTAATGTTCAATAAAATGACATCCCAGATAATTTAGAGGATAGCTGTAGTGTCAGGTTCAAAATCACAGTGAACTTATAACCTGGAACTACGGATGGATTTAAATGAAGGATCCAAGCTGCCTTCACCAAAGAAGGGCCTGGTTCTCCTCACAACCATAGAACAGAGTATCCAGTGAATATTTCTGCTTTCACCTGTATTCTTAATATTGTTTATTTATTTTTGACAAAGACAGATGTTATAGCTCTGAGTTCTTTTTCATTGTCGGTTTAACACATATCCAGAAGACTGCGGCATCATCAGGAAACCCTGAAAAGAAGAGACCGTCAGGGACCCAGATGGAGAAAACGACAGTGGAAGAAGGCAACAGCAGGTTGTGCTGGTTACTCTTAACACTCTTATCACGTTTAAGTGTAACTGCATTGAAGGCATCACACATTCATCATAAAAATAAACTACTCCACACAGTGTAGTGTACTGTTTTAACTGTACTGTTTTCTGTTGAAACAGTGGGACTGCGGGACCGGTAAGAGGCAGGAAAAGGAAATCATCAGAGACAGTGAGCAAGGAAGCAGAAAACAGGTATGTGTGTGCTGGTAAAAACTTGGAGGTTAAATATTGGATCTTTAGCTGTATTTTACCCCCAAAATGTGTGTATTTTCTTATCTTTTTTGTTTTTTCCAAACCAATTCAGGGTTAAACTATTCCGTTTAAGTTAAGTATCGTTCAGTAAAATGACATCCCAGACAATTTAGAGCAGGGGTGTCAAACTCAAATACACAGTTGGCCAAAATTCAAAACTGGAACAAAGTCAAATTTCAAATTCAAATTTTATTTGTCACACACACACAACCATACACAGTATGACATGGGGGTGAAATGCTTGTAGCTGTACAATGCCCGACCATTAAATGACAGAAGAAAA
>NW_024585354.1:3569-4949 GCF_018398535.1 Haplochromis burtoni
TGCTGTTCCCAAACCAGGTGCAGATGTTTGCCGTCAGGACGCTCTCGATGGTGCAGGAGTAGAAGTTCTTGAGCACCTTCAGTGGCAGATGGAAGTCTCTAAGTCTTCTGAGGAAGAAGAGACGCTGACGGGCTTTCTTAACCAGGGTGTTGATGTGACAGGACCATGACAGGTCCTGAGTGATGTGGACAGTCGTGGGCTGACATTGATATTTATTGAAAAAAATCTTCCTCCAGTTATAAAAATGAACCTTTTCTTATGGACCCAAACATGCTTTGCTTAAACACAGAATATGGAACAAGCAAAGCGTAATACTAAACGATATATAACTTATACATAACTAATATTGCATACATGCAAAATCAAAATTCCAATTAAAAACACATCAATGGAATAGTAAACCAGTTAACTAATAAAAATATATTCAACTAATAAAAATATCAATGAACGTGAAACAGTTCAAGCCGATGTCTGGAAGCAGCAAGAAAAAGTGCACAAAGAAAACATTAATTATAGTTCAGTTTGCTACACACTGATCTATTCTGATGACCAGATACCTGGCATCTCAACTTGGATGCTAGTTCCTCAATGTCTGGGTCCAGCTCCTTGTACTTGTCTTGGTGCTTCGTTTCAGTTACAATTAATGTTGTACTCCTTGGTTATAGCCACATTAGCTCCACATACAAGACAAACAGGTCTGTCTTTTACATAGGTAAACAGATATTCTGTCTCCCACCTGTCCAGAAAGCTCCTGTTTTCTGCCTTTGTTTTTGCCATTTTGGAAGGGGTAGCACGGTGCAAGTATTAGCATACGGTCGCTATGACTACGATCAACAGAGGAGAGGGTGGTAATGGGTCCTGTAGTGATTGACGTGCCAAAACACCAACAGAGCATTCTGGGATTTGTAGTATTAGCAGTACATGTACTATATAATACCGGCGGGCCAGCTCTAATAGTAATTTGGTATGACTTTGCGGGCTAAATATAATTACGCTGGGCCAGAGTTTGACACCTATGATTTAGAGCAGGGGTAGGCAACCTTTCTGATGACAACTGCCATCTAAAAGCTTAAACTCAGAAGTCAGTGTGCCAGACTGCATTAGCAATAAATTTAATAACGCTCTATATTAAGAGTGACACACTATATAGAGCCCCTTTATAGAATTATATTTGTTCGCAGATGTTGGCAGCTATCAGCGAATAGTTATCAGCTATTTTGAAACAAAAAAAAACACTTTTTATCCATAACAAGAACTCCATAACAGCAAATGACTGTACAACAGAAAATGCAAATGCTATTTATGGTCTCCTCACAATAATGATAAGAAAAATAAACTGAGCCAATATGGCATGTTTGTTAATACACATGTTAATCTGAT
>NW_024585354.1:6795-8877 GCF_018398535.1 Haplochromis burtoni
ACCAAACAACTGAGTTATTTTTACACACTGGCCAGCATCTGGCCAATCCACCACCTTTCATTGTTTATACTGTTACAAAAAAAAATCATCGGCCCACCGAGCAAATGCCCGGTATGCCCGATGGCCAGTCCAGCTACATGCCATCAGTTAACCCTTCGCGTGCCAGCTGTGGCACGTGTGCCTAGGGTTGATGACCCCTGATTTAGAGGATAGCTGTAGTGTCAGGTTCAAAATCACAGTGAACTTATAACCTGGAACTACGGATGGATCTAAATGAAGGATCCAAGCTGCCTTCACCAAAGAAGGGCCTGGTTCTCCTCACAACCATAGAACCGAATATCCAGTGAATATTTTTGCTTTTACCTGTATTCCTAATATTTATTTATTTTTGACAAAGACAAATGTTATCGTCCTGAGTTCTTATTCATTGTCGGTTTAACACTTATCCAGAAACGGGACTGCGGCATCATCAGGAAACCCTGAAAAGAAGAGACCGTCTGAGACCCAGATGGAGAAAACGACAGTGGAAGAAGGCAACAGCAGGTTGTGCTGGTTACTCTTAACACTCTTATCACATTTAAGTGTAACTGCATGATTGGTTAAAGTGTCACCCCTTTTTGTGAGTATGCAAAATAAACTCTAGTGAAGTAATAACTAGCTTTGGGTGACTGTTTATACTAACTGCAAATGTGTGAATCCACACAATGAACAGCCCCATTTATGTTGAATTTGCTTCATAATAACATGCCCTAGATTTACATATCTACTTAGATAAGATAAAACTACACTTCAGGACAATACAAAGGTAAACGTACAGTTTGAAAGCAGCACAGCTGCTGTAGACAAATCAGCGAAGGTATAAGAGGAAGGGACAGAGCTGACTGATGGAGAGAAGGAAGGTAGTTATGTTGTGTGTGTGTGTGTGTGCAGGAGAACAGGTTCTTTGCAGGTTGTTTCAAGCAGTGCTATATAGGTCTAGTTGGATAGGAAGAGAAATGGTGTGGGAGTAATCTTGAAGTGTATGTTAATAGTGTGGTGGAGGTGAAGAGTGTGTCAGACGGGCTTGTGAATTTGAAGCTAGACAAAGATATGATGCTGAAGATTGTCAATATGTATGTACAGGTTGAATTGCAGTTAGAAAATGGTGAAAAATTTCTGGAGTAAATTTAACTGAGACCTTTTTTTTTATGAAGTAGAAAGATAATAAGGGTATACCACCATCCAGAGGGCTCCATGGGGTCATTATGGCTGATTGAGTTCTGCAGGTCTCTGAAATATGGATTTGAATAGCTTAATTCAACCAATGGACTGTTATACTTCCCATGTCAGGTAGTACAATCAGTGTAGAACTCAGAAAATAACTTGTCATTAAAATCTTTATTTCCTCTCAGTACCAAACCCAAAAGTTAACACAGGTGTCCACATAAAGCTGAAAACTGTTGCAAAAGTTATATGGTGCAGCTTCAAGAAATGTGAATTTGTGAAATAATGTTATTAAAAGCTTAATAATAATAATAATTATTATTATTAGAATTATTATTTTGTGTGTGTGTGTGTGTGTGTGTGTGCGTGAGATAATATCCTGCGCTTGACTGCTATATTTTCCTATAGTCTAACGAACCCTCTTTCTAATGAAATGATAAAATCATAGAAAATGTATCATCTTTCAAACGATGTTGCTACCTTGAAATTGTACCAAATAGTAGGAATGACACCAGACATATGGGAAGTACAGCAGTGTATGAATTTCAGTACCCAAATATTATTTTTGTTGTTGATTGTGAATACCAATATATCATTTACTTAAACACTGAAATCCTAACTGTAATTAATTAAATATTGTCTTACACGAATGACTACTGTCATATAGATGAGAGAGAAAGAGACTGTTGAATGAAATATGTCAACAGAGACAAAAGGAGTTGTTGTGGATAGGCGTAGCTTTGGATCACGTGGTGTCGGTAATAGTAATAGTGATTGCTATATCACCTGTTCACGGCCCGAGGGAATTTTTGTGAATGAGTGGGTGATGGGGGAAGTCGACTTTTGCTGACCGCTCAAGCTTAGAATGTTTTTGATCAC
>NW_024585355.1:0-1861 GCF_018398535.1 Haplochromis burtoni
GGAACCCCGGCAGGTCTGTTGACCACAGTGTTTTGGCTAACCTGCCTAGGTCGGCCAACACTCTCATCCAGTCCGACAGTACTTCCGTCAACTTCGGCCTGCTTAATATCCGTTCGCTTACGAACAAAGGACATCTCATCCAGGATCCTGCTTTGATAGCTTCAGCCTTAAACAATACATAAACTTCCCTACCCACACTACACTAAGGGCCATACTTTGGACCTAGTCTGTTGTTCTGGACTTACCCCCCCCCAACTGCACAGCTGACTTAGCCCCCCCAACTGCACAATCCTCGTATTATTTCTTTCCGGAATATCAAGAATATAAATCTTGATATCCTTTCTTCTGCTCTCTCTAGCTGCTTGTCTCTTAACAATTTGGCTATTCAAGACGATCTAGTATTTTATTATAATCATAGCCTCAGTAGTATTTTGAATTCAGGTCAGTGTAGCTGTGTGCAGTTTGACCTTAATTTCTATTTAAGTTCAGTTATGTTTATTTGAACTGAGTTAATTATAGAGTTGAGTTTCTTATTAGTTTCTTTGTAAATAGTGTTTGGGTCACAAAATGGTGAATAAATCACTTGCTACACTGGACAGCATCAGTCTCCTGCACTTCTTTGACCGCTTAAGTCAAGTCCTACCACCAGAATATGTTTAATAATCATGTTTTGTTTTATCAGGAATGTATCAGTCAAACCAAATCTGCCTATTATTCTACCACTGTCTGTTCAAGTGAGAACTGCACCAAGACCCTTGGTCCCTAATGCTCAATGTAGCTCCTCTGTCTTAATTCCACCCCCTTCTCACGTCCTCTCTGTTTTTCAACTTCTGTCTTTAACTGATATTGCTGATCTCATCCACAAATCAAAGCCTTCTCCCTGCCAGCTTGATCCTATCCCCACTGTCCTTATCAAAGCCTGTTTACCCCCTCTCCTTCCCCTCATATCTGCTATTATTCACTCTTTACTCACCACTGGGACTGTTCCTGCTTCTTTCAAAGATGCCGCCATCACCCCAATTCTGAAAAAAACAGGTCTAGATTCCAACAACTTTAACAATTTTCGTCCTATCTCCAATCTACCATTCCTCTCAAAAATTCTTGAAAAAATAGTTGCTTCACAAGTCCATCTACACCTAACTGATAATAACCTTTACGAACAGTTTCAGGGAACTCCCACGTGTAGGATACCATAGTGGAAAGATGGTCTTCACTGATAAACAAGAGAAGGAATTAACAGAATACCTGATGAGGGCTGCAGATGCATTTTATGGACTATGTCCACGTGAGGTAAGCAGATAGGAAGCAATAAAGGATAAGACAAGGGAAAGTTAGAAATTTGTAATGGTAGCAATTTAAAATATAGTATATCAGAAATACTAACATATTTCGTGATTAAAATTACAGGTAAAAGAACTGGCATATCAGCTTGCAGTGAAACATGGATACAAATATCCAAAGTCATGGGACAAATTCTCAAGGGCTGGACCAGACTGGTTCTCAGCCTACATGAAACGAAACCCAACTTTGTCCATTAGAAGTGCTGAGGCTACTAGTCTGGCAAGGGCCACCAGTTTTAATCACACAATGTAGCAATGTTTTTCAAAAAATTTGATGAAGTGCTAAAGAGACACACCTTAACAGCAAATGACATATGGAATATTGATGAGACTGGCATAACAACTGTGCAAACCCCAGACAGAGTGATTGCAAAACGTGGCACTAAACAAGTTGGAGCAATGACATCAGCATAGAGAGGTTCACTGGTCACCCTTGTGACCTTGCATGTGCAGTTAATGCCATTGGCAACACAATTCCTCCAATGTTTGTGTTCCCACGCATACGTTATGCAGACCACTTT
>NW_024585355.1:4017-8872 GCF_018398535.1 Haplochromis burtoni
TGCTGATTATTTCACATTTTACTTGTGAGCAACGGCACATTTAAATCTTACAAATATAGTTATTTGGCTTATATCATGATATATATCGTTATCGCCTGAAATAAAAAAAAACATATCGTGATATGAAAAAATCTCATATCGCCCAGCTCTACACTGAACAGGACAACACAGATTCCTCAGATGCTGATGAGAATTTCTGTACTGTGTGCATGGAAAACTTCAATAACTCAAAGCCAAAAGAAGCTTGGGTTAAGTGCCTGACCTGTGCACTGTGGGCTCATGAGGCCTGCACTCCAGGACAGCCATACATCTGTCACCACTGTGATTCTGATGGTGATTAAAAACTTGACAAAAACACATACAGTTCATTTGATGAAGCTGGTGCACAGCTACATTTTTTCATGTTAATTATTATGTTCAAATGTGGCAAGAGTTGTCGGTTATAATCCCCACCGAGCCAATGAAGACTCAATGAAGGTCAACCAAAATTATTGAAAAATTCAGTTGGTGAAAAGTTGTCTATTTTTGTTACAATATGTTCAAAATCTATATTTCTGCACTCTGTCACACACTCCTAGACACACTCACAAACACACAAATAGCTACATAAATGTTTATAAGTGCATTCAGGTGTTGAATAAAAAAGATTACATGTTAATATTTTGTTAGTACCCTTATTTCATTGTGTTACATTTTACCCCAGGGTATGTTACAACTGACCCAGACTATGGGGTTAATTGTAACATTTCACCCTTTGTGTTTGAGAGCATACTATGCAATGGGTAATTGTGCTGCAGAGAAAAATAGCTGCACTATTTAATAGCAGAGACATGTAAATACTATGCATTACATTGTGAATCCACTACCTTAAAAGAGCTCCAAGCTACAGACAGAAATGTCAAAAATGTTAGAACTATCCCCAGTCTCCCCTACATAAAAATATGCAATGTAGTTTCTCCTTGATGTAATGATCTGTCAAGCCAGAACATGTCTGTCAAGTGTACTTATGTCTGCTAAGTCACAGAAACAGTTTCAGTGCAAAGCTGTGTTCACAAAATGTCCTGACATCTGACATCAAAATATCAGTCGTTTTTTTTTTCTTGGGGTAACTGCTTTTCTCCTTGAAAGAAAATGAAAGTTTCATAGAAATTTGTGAAAAAACTGGATATCAAGCAGTAAAACCCTAAATATATGGAATTCACATAGTAATCTAGACCAGTGTTTCCCAACCACATGATCAGTTGTGCCGTGGAAGATTATCTGGTGGCATGAATAACGGGCAGAACAGGTACATTCTCTTCCACTAGAGGACAGTACAACTACCTAATCTAATCAAATGGGTTGCCAACTGCCAGTAAAACAGAAGAAGACAAAGAAGAAATTACATAATAGTCATGCTGTGTGACATGCAGCAGGCAATAGCAACAGATAAATATTTGGAAAAAAAAGTAGTCAGTCTGACCTGAGTACTGGAGAAAACTCCGACCTAGATGAAGGCCCTAGTATGAGCAGTGGTCAGAAGAAAGCAAAAAAGGTGTACTGAGGACAAACTGAGCCAATTCCGCTAAAATTGGTGTGCAGGGAAAAATGATCAATATGCTTTTTGCGACATTTTTGTTTAGTGGTGTCCCGTGTGATTTTTCTAATGTGAAATATGTGCCCTGGCTCCAAAGGGAAAGGTCTTATGTAAAATATCAAATTACATATTACATATATATATAATTTACACATAATAGATGTCATATTAATATTTGTTTATTTGATTAGATTGAAATGGATAAATGAAGAACTGTTTACTGGAAATATGTTTCATAATTTGCAGTGTAAAATATCTGAATGGTCAAACAGACTGCAAAGTTTAATCCGTTTATTTTACGTTTTTCAAAACATAAAAGCTTTTATATTTCAATGGGTTAGAATGTTAAATTCAATTTTATTTAAACAGCAGCACCAAATCAACACTCAAAAAATAAATTCATTGGATGAACCTAATTTTATCTCTCCACTTATATTCCATCTAAACAAATCATGTTATATTAATCCATCTTGATTGTGTTGTTTCAACACGATATATGTTAAGTGTAAAACAATATTAACATTAACATTCAGTTAATTTGATTTTTGTTAAATTAACATGTTTGTACCAAGTTAGTCTAATTAAATTAATTTAATTCATGGTATATTGTTTAAACACTTTGGCACATCAAAAGTCAGTCTTGTTAGAACTAGTAAAATATTTGTTTGTTACACCAATGTTAATCTTGTTGAATAAACAAATGTAATTTATGTCTGTAGTAATTACACCAATAATGTTTCAGTTAGTGTTTGTATTGCTTATGTAAACATTGCTTTTAATTAAATTAATGAAACATACATGAACGATAACTTGCAAAACCATCTATTTTATTTTGCTTTTCTTAAAACAGTTGGCAGGATCCCAGTTCAGCCCAGCTTTCTCCCCCTCAACCATCTCATACTAAACTTAGTAGCTTAACTTCCTTCATAGGAAGTAAAGAATTGCAACCACACTTGGAGTGGCTCAAAGCTAAGAGAGCTAGGCTGAGCTGACTAGCTGAGTAAATAACAGGTACATTGAGAATCTATCATTAACAGCAATGCATGTAGAAGACCACAGAACTTCTAGAACAATCAAGACATGCTGACTGAAAGAAAAAATACAATAAAATATAAAATAAAATAAAAGTCTGTAGAATAGTTTGCAGACAAAAAATATTATCCCCAAAGCAACTTTGGTAAAATGTAGTAAAATACGCATTGTGTTAGGTTTGTATTGTTGATTTTCATTTATGCTTAGAAATATGTACTCATATATGCTTAGAGTTTTATAATCAATTGCATAATGATAGAGGCCTGATCCTTAGCAGTCTGCAAAGACTGTGTGCCTCCCAGAGCACTCTGGCATGCACACACATCCTAAGGTCATGAGAGAGGTCGTACTTGTCTTACTGATTTATGGGAAGACTTGTGCATATTATGAACTTATGCATATTAATGCAATCTCAATAAAGGACAGTGATACAGGGGAGCTAACTGAGAGCGACTGGGGCAGTGAGCGACAGGAACAGCGCTCATCACAGTTCTCTCTTTCTCGTGCACGAGATCAAACAAAGAGCTCTGCTTGGTGTCCGATGCTTTTTGCCATTGTAGTAGAATTGTCTCTAATTGTTCCAGTGAGGGGTTTGTGCTAGACAGACCCATCACATTGCAAACAACAATATGAATTTTAACACAATTTAAAGCTCAGACATAACATTTAAAATTACTATAACATTACAACATTACTATGTTGCTTGCATACATACATTAGTCTTCCATTTAATCAGGCTGTATCCATTAATGGTGACTTTAGGCTATTTAACGTGTGGAGAAAACATTCAATTTTGAGTACAACTGCTCCACTCAAACAATTTGTAAAAAACCAGTGTAGATTTGCCTTTGTAACAATTGCCCATCTGGCAAAAATCAGTGTTTACACTTCAAGTGTATATGATTTTAAGTTATGAACCAACAATCTTTGTCTAATATCCACTGAGCAAACCACAGTCTATATGAACATTTTATAACTTACAATTTTAAACTTTAAAAGGTAAACACATATTTGCATTGCAGAAATTTTGAAAAATATCTGGCTTGCCTGAGTCTGTTTCAAGCTCATTCACCCCAGTAGCTTGTTTTTTAGGAACTGTGCCTTGGATGACAACCTCTGCCCATCCAGCTTCATGATAATCTTTTGCAAGACTTTAAAAGTACATTTGAACTCCGGTGGGTAGCTTAGGTTCAGACAGTATATCAGTCCAAATAACAGAGCACAAGCAATTGCAATGCTCCTCAAATCAGTGAGACGCTCCACGCCTTCAATCAGGACATCGATGTTCTCTGGGTCATCTCCAGGCTCCGCACCCTCCTGCTGTATGACATACACTCCCATCACAGTTTGTTCCATGGCTTCAGTGTTGGCCTCAGTGTTCTGTGATGAAAAATATAATAATACATCGTTTTGAGTCTAGGTATGCAAAAAAAATAAAAAATGGAATTCAGCAATCAGCGTGAATATGCTGATATATTTACTAAATTCAATGTCTCTGGTTTCACACCTCAGAAATTTGACATGAAACAAAACACGGACCAATTGCAATATATTTTATTCGCACAGGATGTCACATTTCATCGAAATTACCCATAACTCCTGCAGTAAATTACACATAACACAGAACATCTTGTGAACGTAACTCACCGTATATTCCTTCACAAGATTCTCATGGTCTTCGTTCAGGTAGACACACAAAGATTTCAGGATGCATGTTCGTCTTGTATGTATTGTGTCATCCTAAGAAAAAAGGGAATCCATAATGACAATATTTAGCTTTTAGGCAGCAGTTTGAAAAAGGAATACTTAGTTTGGAAGAGTCCAAAAGGCAAGTACACATGGTAAATGGTCAGGTACTTAGATAGCGCTTTTCTACTCCGAGCACTCAAAGAGCTTTATACAACCAATTCATTCACCCAATCACACAAGCACTTTTTGTAAACTGTTTAGTGCTTACTGTCTAACATTCATACACATTCACACTCTTTTTTTTCTTTATTCTCTCTTCTTCTTTGTTGTCTTTTCTCTCTTTTTCCCCCTTTTTTCTCCTTTTCTAAGATCTATCTTCAGCTTGAATTCCTTTAAGATCTTTATTTCATTGGATCACTGCTGCTAATGTCTCAGTGAAGATAAAAAAGGGAGTGCATGAGCAGGCAGACCTGCCTGGTGCTCCAGATTGAAGCTCTGAGAAGCACAATCAGTTATCCTAACACATGCACTTGGAGATGAATGATAAACCAAATCCAA
>NW_024585356.1:0-8869 GCF_018398535.1 Haplochromis burtoni
AGATACAATTTTCCAACCCTAGCCTGTGCTGCCGTGTTCTTTTTAGAATTTAGAGGCTTTCTCCTGGTAATCCTTCCAAACAAGCGAGTCTTGTTCAGTCTTTTTCTTTGGATACTTTCATTAACTTGAATATTCTAATAGAGCCCTGTAGAGTCAGCGATGTGGATTTCTTTTCCAGTTTCTCTGAACATTGCACATTTTGACCTTCTGGTGATGTTGCTGAGATGTTCAGTCCTGGGAAGATTGGCAAGTGTCTGACATTTTTTTCTCCACTCGTGAATAATCTTTATCGGTGTGGAATGATGAACTTCAAAGCATTTGAAACTTGTAACCCTTCCCAGACACACACCCAAATCCTCCAGACCTTCTAAAGATCAGATGATATTTTTTTTATGTTTCTTTTATCCTTCTTTCTTCTTTCTTCAAATTTAAATCCTAATATGTAAAAGCTTGACAGTGAAAGAGTGTAAATATTTCTTAATGTTGTTTTCAAAACTGCCTTTGTGGTCTTTTATACTTTGCATGTCTTGGAACGAAAACCATAGACACACCCAAGGTTAAAAGTATAATGTTGTCACGGTTGTTACGGTTCCATTATGAAACAGGTTGCATTTATCAGCAGCATGTCTTAGACCACCCATATCTTTCAATTGAGCTGTAAATTTCGTGTCAGTGACATACCTGTAAAGTTTCTTAACTTCATCTTGAGTTTGTGTGACATTATTCCATTTAGAAATTCTGTCCATAGCCAGACAGGGAGGCACATGCATAGGTGTGTGCAATAACCTTAATCTGAACCTCATTTAGACCTGGTGGCACACACAGACAATACCTTAGTGTGTTGGTAGGTGCTTCAGCTGAACACATCCCTATTTCCTGTACCTTTTTCCAAGTATTTATGAGTCACATCCAACAAAGTTTTAAACAATGGCTTCACTTTGACGGCAACTACACACCTAGAAACCTTCCAGACTACATTTGACTTTTAGTAGTCAATTGAGTGCATACATTTACAGCAAATTGTTGTTTTTGGTCATAGTTTTTCCCTTTCGAGCCAGACGTTAATTGATTTAGTGAGGCTGTTGTGGCAAAGGATTTGGCGCACACAGCAGTACAAGGTAAATGCATGTTTATTCACTGTTGCTTTTTAAGCTGTTTGTTCTCTGCAGCTGAATATGTGCTTAGAACAGTTCTGTCCTGTTCTCTCTATCTTCTCTGGGCTCCAGCAGTTACTCAAATAGGGAAGGCTTAATAACACAATGCCTGCCAGGACACCACACACCTGGACCCACTGGACCACCCCTCCACTGCATCTGAGACACATATCACACCATCACCTCACTCACAATTTTGTTAAAATAAAAGAAAAAATTAAAATTGCTCGTTAATCTATAATCAATCTATAGTTAGTCAAAAAGAAGGAAAACAAAAACCTAATTTGTCCTTAAAGTTGGGAAATTACTGTTACACCAGTCAAAACATGAAAAAATCCACAGCTTAGCTCAATAAGATAAATATCTCAGAATGAAAAAGTACACTAAAGAATGAGCTCAACTAAATTTTAAATATACAAAAGAGATTTAAAAATTCCAAATCTAAACACGATACAATAAAGAGATTAAATCTTAAATGAATTAAAGTATTGTTTTTGCATCTGTAAAATTATGCAGAGTTAATGGAGTTTAGCATTGCAGCACAATCAGGTTTACATAAAGTGGACAAAGAGCCCTTTTATTCACTCACAGGTGACGTCCAAGCCGTACAGTCATCATGCATTCCTGTTTTTCTTGCTGCAACTGTTCAATGTCAGTTCTGTGAAAGATAATTCTTAAAAGGTATTATCTGTGGATCTGTGTATTGACAAAGACTACAGGTCGTGACTACATTTAACCGGAGCAATAAAGCTATTTTTACTTGTGGCTATTTGCACAATAGAAGGGGTAAAAAGAGATGACACACCAGTCTAATGAACTTGAATGCTTGCACCTGCACACCTGTGTTTTTCAATATTTTGCACAACACTATATCATAATTATTGTACCACAACATATGGATATATTATACTATATTTTCATGAATCAAATAAACCTCTTTTCAAAATGTCAATTTCTGGATTTTGCACATTAGCTGTTCATTATTATGTCATAACTGTTTAAACTCCAGGAAAGGTAGAAAATGTGTACTCTAGTTATTTGTAGTGAGCACTGTAGAATTGCAAACATTTTCCAGGGTAGTCAGCGATGTCATTGCAAAAACACGCTTAAATGGTTTTGACCTTTTTTTAAAAAAGAAATTTATTTTAAATGAGATCGAGTTTGAGCACACTTTAATATAACACACGGTCATGTTAAAAACGGCACTAAAAGCTTGTGACGAGATGCTCGATCCTCCAGCTCTGTCCACTGCACTGCTGAATGATGAGTTCATAGTAAAAGTTTGCTCCCTGGACGATTTCAAGGCATCTGTTTGTTGCTTTGTTTATGATTGCTTGGCCCTGCCACAGTTTGAGAGAAAGTGTGAGGCAACAGTGCACAACAAGTGTTTGTAAAAAAAACCATTGGAGTATGTCAGTAGGAGCATCTGAACATTTTTGACTTTAGCACCTCCCACCAGTGGCACCTGAAAAGACACTATACAGGGACGCCATTTAAACATTACCATGATTGTTATCGACCAAGATCTTACTTGTTTGAAGTCCCAGTGCATGTGCAGTTCATTCGTTTTTGCCAGTGGACAGTCCTGCAGGGTGGGAGAACTTCCAGAGCCTGGATCAACCAGGCAGCGATCACTGTTATAATTGTGAGATGCAATCCCCCCAATGATTATTTCACCATCTGTGTTGTAGTAGCAGTGCTGTTAAAAGGAAAAGTAATAACTTCAAATTATATTCAGTCATATTTATTATCCTGGTAGTTTGGTACTCTACATTACCTGTGGTTGTTGGAAGTGGCATTCATGCAGGATGGGGATATTTCCAGGAACAGATCCTTGGTCCACACAGTGGCTCTTAAGAAGGTCGTTCCGTAACTGGAGTGTCAAAATTGCTTAATTGCTTTGTACTGAATCATATACTCACTGTGTGGGTACAGTTTCTCAAAATATATATTTAAATCTCCTGGGCTTTGCTACTACATGTTTTTTTAAACTTTATTTTTTTAAATTTACCACATTTAGAGTCTTAAATCATGGAAATCCTCCAGAAATACAACTGAACTTTTAACACAACCACATTTCTTATCTTGAACTTACTCTAATAGATATTTTTGTCCTTGTGACAAAGTGCTCAAAAAGCAAAATAAAAAGCCACTTACCACACCATAACCCAACATGTTATCCCATGTTGACAGACTGGTGTAGACATTTTCCAAGTACCATTTGAAGGGTTTACATTTAAGCGTCTCTCTGAGCTCCTTCCTCTGAGACACATCACCAATATCGACCATGTGATCCTGTGTGTCAGATGTCACACCAGAAAGCATGATTTCCACAGTAACATTCTTATTTCTGATGATATTTCTGATCAATAAGAAAAAAATATTGTATAGACTTTATTGTATTGTATAGACTTATACAGTGAACTTTTAAATAGAACAATACATTTAGGGACAAAACAGCCAACCACTAAAAGGAAGCATCTCTCCTGAATAAATAGGACAAATAGCATGCCAGGTACAAAAAAAGTTGAAGAAAGACATTCCTCAGTTTAAGCTTGTAATTGGTAGTGTAAGCTAATTTGCATTATAAAGTAATTTATAATATAGGCCAGGGGTCGGCAACCTGCGGCTCTTTAGTCCTTATAGTGTGGCTCCGCGTGGTTTGGGAAAATAAATTAGAAGTATTTAGCTGAAGTGTATTTTATTTGTCTTTAGTTCTTTTTTAACTTGTAGCTCTAAATTGGAAGATTATTGTGATATTGAAATATAAAAATAAAATTATATTTTATTATTTTTCATCGCTCAAAATAAGCATCACACTCGCGGAAGCCGGTGTACCCGCCGAAACAGGGGGGAAAAAAGAGAATCCCAATCACGGCGTCTGCGCCTGTCATCTCCACCTTCCTGTTCTTGGCTTACATTTCTACAGTTTCGAGCAAAGTGCCCGATTTTACCACAGTTATAACATCTCATATCTCTTCTATCTCTTCTTTGTCCTGCTTTTTGCTTTCCCCTACTTTGCTTAAAACCTGCCGTGTGTTGCTGTCCTGAGAAGGCTATAAAGCCTGTCTCTGGATCAATCATGAAAACTCCTTCTGTTTTTTCTTTTTGTTTTTGAATTTTGACTGCATGCTCAGCATATTGTAGGGCCTCAGGCAAGGTTCCTGTATTTTGAGTGACCCAGTGTTTGTCTACATGTGCTTTTATCTTGGGCAGTAGACCATTTAGGAAGGCATTTTTTAATTGTTGTTGAAAAGCAGACAGTGGATCGGCATCATAATTTAGCCCTGAGTTTTGTCTGAAAACTGGGCGTAGGCGATCCAAATAGTCTGATGCTGTCTCTCCTTCCTTTTGTTTGCACTCTCCTATCTTTCCATAATCTGGCCTTGGGGCTAAAATAACTTCTATTCTGCCATACAAGTTATTAAGCTCCTGTATTAATTGGGGAGTCTCTGGCCCCAACACGTCACCGTTTAGATCATTTCCTGTAAATTGACCTCTAGCTCTAGGAAGACTTAAACCTAATAAATCTTGAAAAACTTGATGCATCTCATGACCATTTAAACCCCACCCCTGACGGATCAATTCCACTGCATCTCGCCACGGCCGGAAGCCTTCTTTAAGGGGTGGCACATCTTTTAGTACATTCTCTCTGTCTTTATGAGACCAGGGTCGGAATGCATAAATTAAAGGCTCACCGTCTACTGGTATGACTCCTTGGGCGTCTGGGGGACCAGTGGGTTGACCGTACCTGGGGTTAGATAAGGCTACCATTGGAAACTGACCTACAATTTCTGTTTTTTTGGAATGACCATGCTTAGTCATAAGATCAAGTTGTTGTCTGGCCTCCGTATAGGGATTTGAAACAAAAGGTTTGTGAGGAGAGCTTACAGGAAGTGCTGACGTAGGGTTAGGTGCAGCTGCTGCAGGCTGTGCAGGCTGAGGAGCATAAGGAGGGGGGTACGGTTTTTCTTCTCCTGCAGTTTTCTGTTTATCTTTAGTTTCCTGCTTTTGGGCACGTTTAGCAATGCGTTTATCGTTTTCTACCATCCACGCCTTGAAAAGGTGCCATTCTGCTAAGCGTTTTGCTTTTTTCTTTTGGCTCTTTTCCTCAAATAGTTCTTTTTGTAAAGCAGCCTTTAAAGCAGTTATTGATTCTTGATTGCATTTGCCTTGCCAGGCTGGGCAATAAATTTTATGTGGATTTCTCCACCTATTTGCACTGACTCTTCCTGCATTTGGACAGTTTTTTTCCAACCATCCTTCATCTGCTGTTAATTTTACTTTAGTTTTAGAGTTACCCATTTTGAACTAATTACGTCAAAACTGTGACACCTTCTTTGGCATGAAAAAGTGAGAATGGGTTTTCGATAACAGCCTTCTACTCTCTCACTAATTGAGAGAGCGGTTATCGATTTTACGTGATGAAGCACAACCCTTTTCACCTTTACCAATACGTGAGTGTTCACAGGAAAACAGTTTGAGAAGTGGTTCGACCGCGTATTGGGTCGTAAAAACAACTCACTCCTCACAAACAAAGCGCGTTTCTATGATTTTTATTGAGATTTTCCGTAGGCCTATTTATTTGTGTAACACCTTCACCTTCAGCCACTCTTCTTGAGTGACCGGAAACCTGTTCCGTTACAGCCACTCCCAGAGCGACCGGAACTTTTAATAGCGATTTTTCTAGAATTTCGCTCTTGCCTGTCGTCTTCCTAGTCCCGCATGGACACTGAGATCTGTCGGCGTACCTAGGTTTACACACTACTTAAAGGAAAATCTCAATATCAACGTATTTTAGCGCTTGGTGGAATGCGTGTCATATTCACCTCTACTGTGGCGCTGCGTTTTAAGATCCGGTGCTCATCGGGTCCTGGAGCCGTGAAGGCCGAACGCTGACCGGAGATCGAATTCACGTTCCCGGGTTTTTCGTTTTACTGATCAGATTTCTTCCAGCGCAGGCGTCACGACGTCAGGATCCGATGGAGACCGTCTGTGGAAAACTAGACGTTAAAAATAACAGTCAGTTATCCGGCTCGAAGGACCAATTAAATGTCAAGGGGTTGACAATTGTTCAAACACAGTAAGAGAGAAATGAGACACTGGCAGACCGACTCAGAGTTTCAAAGACGTGCGCACGGGTGAGAGTCTCTGAGCAGACTAACACACCGAGCACCGTTTACTCGCTTTATTTATAAGGCAAAATGGGTTACATAGTACTTCCTCTTTCAACTGAAGAGGGGAGAGCTCAGGCATTGTCTTAGCTATCTAACTTCTGCACACAAACTGAAAAACAACGACACAGCAGTATTCATGCTTATCTGACATCTCAGACACTGAAGTAAAGAATGCATGTATATCCTGTCTTTGTCAAACATCTCACACACTTAAGCAAGGAATACATTGTGTTCTTTTCAACAGTAAGCTTTACCGTGTGAAAATATATAAACACTTGATTATAAGGCATACTTGTTTCTACTTGATTATACTTTAATGATTTAACTAAAATAAAAATTCTCTTAACAAGCTAATAACACAAGGATTTCATCATTTGTGAAGCCAGGCTGAAAACACTCAGC
Source organism: Haplochromis burtoni (assembly GCF_018398535.1). Lineage (NCBI taxonomy): Eukaryota > Metazoa > Chordata > Actinopteri > Cichliformes > Cichlidae > Haplochromis > Haplochromis burtoni. The sequence continues at coordinate 6,734 of NW_024585356.1, forward strand.
AATCTGTGCATTCACGACTGGATGTAATACCGGTAGCTTAGCTGTAGCATTTGTAGCTGAGGGCTTCAGCTTCCGGGTAACAAGGAAATGACGTCATTCACGTAGATTACTGATTGGCAGCGCTAACTCGAAATTTCGAGTTACTTTTCTCAAAATTTTGAGTTAATAAATCGAAATTTCGAGTTAATATGTCGAAATTTCGAGAAAATAACTTGGAATTTTGAGTTATGGATTTTTTTTTTTTTTTGTGGCGGAAACGGGCTTCCATAACAAGCACCTTTGTTACTGGGACCAGTAATTTTAAGAAAGACCCCATTAGAACCCATGAGAAATGCAAGAAATGCATTATTGCTCAGTCTGCAGTATCTTTCCCAGAACAAACGCCAATTGCAAAAAAACTACTAAAAATAAACCAAGCACAGCAAGAAGTCCAGAAGAAACGCAGAAGAAAAAGCTGTTTAGAACAGCGCGATGCTGCAAAGAGTGAACTACCTTTGGCACAATGTAGCAGCCTTTGCAAACAAAGCAAATGATCTTGGTTCCACTTACCTCTTACCCGTGACTTCAGTGGAAATGTCAGATTCAGGATCTGACACAGACTGATCCATGTTCTACACAGTTCTTACAAGTTCATAGAAGTTTCTGTTCAGTTAGAACCAAATATTTGAGTTGATGATTGTATTTTTTTTACAGTTGTTGTAATTTGTGTTTTAACAATTTTTTAAGTCAATCAAAAAATTGTCCTCTTTTTTTTCAGGCTACTTAAATTATTTTGGGCTACCAAAAACTGAAGAGTGTCTGCAGGAAGGGCTAACAGAGATTTTGAAATTTTGCGAGCCCTTATTTGGTACTTCAATGAAAGACTTCAGTTAGTTAAGAGGGAGGGAAAAAAGTTGTGTTCACGTTTGCAATTTTGTCTTGCAAAGACTACATTTTCAGAAATATTTGTGAGTGTTTTCTTGTTCGTTTGGTTGGGTTTTTTTGTACTACTTGAACACTAAAGTGTCCCTCACATGACATGACAGTGCCAGCAGGGGCCCACAGCTCATTTAAGTTTGAGACCCACACAAACACAAACTGCAAATCTTGCAAGGCTACTCTAACAGAGTCCAAGGATATAGATATGGACCCGAACATAAGAAAAGAAGGTATCCAATAAAGTTTATTTCTATATGGACAGATCTGGATCATCACAGCTGAGTATGTATAGCCTATCAGGGGTCTGCAACCTTTAACACCCAAAGAGCCACTTGGACCCGGTTTCCACGCAAAAGAAAACACTGGGAGCCGCAAATACTTTTTGACATCTAAAATGAAGATAACACTGTATATTTTTTTTTTTTACCTTTATGCTTTGTGTGAACAACTAAAGTAAGTAAGTAAAGTTTATTTATTAAGCGCTTTTCACAGACAGGCAGTCACAAAGCGCTGTACACAAATATTAAAATAAACAATACAATCAATAGACATTATACACAATGTAAAAGATCAAATGTAAATAATGTAAAGAATATAAAATACGTAGATCAACAAAAGGCTTGTTTGAACAGAAAAGTTTTTAACTGCTTTTTAAAAGAATCCACAGAGCAACTAAGGTGTGTTGCTTATGAAATCCATGAAGTGCTACAGAGAAAATTACATTTTATTTATGTAATTAACACATTTTGAACTCTTAAAGAAATATAACAAAAGGAAAGCTGAACTACAATGATCCAGCAAACAAAAACTGTTGTGAGCCGCCCCCCTCATATCTCCTTTGGGCTTTTGGAGCCTTGACCTGACTTTTAAAAAGTAATTGGAAAAAAAGCACCATGCTGGTAAAAAAAAAAAGATATTTCTGCCTAAATATGTATTTTACCTGAGATGTTGAAAAATGTGTTCATGGAAACATCGTCGGGTCTGCTGTGGTATGTTTACAATGGGACTTCTGCTCCTGAACCTCTGCGCACAGCGTCTGCAAATCGGGGCTGTACGAAGTCACTTTCATCTTTACAGGACTGTAAGCTGTCGTCTGTGAGGCGTGAGCGGTGTTTGTTTTTAACATAGTTCACAGTGGAGAACAGCTGCTGACATAATGTGGATCCGAAGATCCATAATTGGCCTACCTGGGGTTGAAAGTCTCGATAAATGCACGGC
>NW_024585357.1:0-6445 GCF_018398535.1 Haplochromis burtoni
ACGTGAAACATTTCCCAGTCCGCGTGATCAAAACTGTCCCGCAGCGTAGACTCCGATTGGTCCGACCAGCGGTGCACCGCCCTTAGGGTTGGAGCATCCTGTTTCAGCTTCTGCCTGTAGGCGGGCAGGAGAAGGATGGAGCAGTGATCTGATTGGCCGAATGGGGCGCGGGGGAGGGCTTTGTATGCATCCCGGAAAGGCACGATCTGATATCCTCGTGTTGGTGTTGTTCCCAGATCATCATACTAAATGTTGTTCCAGGATCAACATTGCAAGTGACCAATCAGAATGTTGTGACGTCATACTTTTGCAACTTCGGGAAAAACCGGCGTAAAACAAAAAACTGTACTTAAGCTGCGAGAAACCGCCTCTGTCCGCCGATCAACGGACCCTGACCCTAACCCTAACCGTAACCCTTTAATAAACAGTAAGCAGAATTGATATTGTCCTTGCAACATTGGAATTTCATAAATGCACGAATGGCTTGGCGCGCAAAAGATTAACGTCACAACAATGTGATTGGTCACTTGCAATGTTGAACCTGGAACAACATTTTCATGATGATCTGGGAACAACACCAACATGAGGATATCAGATCATCCTCCTAGAAGGAGGTGTAGCAGTGGTCTCCACGAGGGTTGAAATGGATGTGTTGGTGGAGTTTTGGTGAAACTTTCTTCAGGTTTCCTTTGTTAAAGTCCCCGGTCGTGATAAACGCCGCCTCTGGGTGTGCGGTTTCCTCACTGCTGATCGCGCTGTACAGTTCCCTGAGTGCGCGGTCAGTGTCAGCTTGTGGGGGAATGTAAACAGCCGTAATAATCACTGCTGTAAATTCCCTTGGTAGCCAGAATGGCCGGCACTTAATCATCAGGTACTCCAGGTCCGGTGAGCAGAAGGATTTGACCGGGTGCACATTCGCATAATCACAACAGCTGTTGTTGATCATGAAACACACACCACCGCCTCTGTTTTTCCCAGTAAGATCCTGTGACCTGTCCGCGCGGTGCACAGAGAACAGACTGGAATGAGATCTGTGCCCGAAGCTCGCACAGCTTGTTCTCCAGAGACTGCACATTAAATAAACTGGGTAGTGGTAGTCTATTAGTGCGCCGTCTCAGTCGAATCAGAACGCCAGATCTTCTCCCTGTGCGTCGTGTTACTCGTGTGTTACTCGTGAAAAAATAAAGGAAAAGTAAAATTAAACACAAAAAACAGTTGTTGCTTGGGGCTGCCATACTCGGCGCCATCTTCCGATCATTCAGTATAATAAGAGTCCTAAACTTTTCAAAGACAGGTACAAATATTATGGTGTCACTATTTAAAGGCTGGCTGCTCATCAGTTTTTTTCATTTATTTAACTTTGGTTTGCAGCCATTGGAGGGCTCCAGTCCAGCCCACCAGCCTCTCTCTCTAACTCAAAAGTGTGGAGTTACAGAGCTGTTCTTTCACTCAGGGACTTTCAGCTTCATCTGAACCTCAAACTTCATCTCATGTTTTCTCGTCTGAAGCGCAGATTCTGATTTTAATACAGAAACACAGAAATGTCTGCTAGAACTGCGTCACTCTGCTCCAATTTCCTGTTTTTCAGCATCGTTGTGTTTGTCTCAGCAGGTGAGATATACGGTTAGAAACTGAACAATACATGTTAATATTAATGTGTTTGAAAGTGACATGAGGTTAGAGTCTATGTGGATTTAACATCTGTAATCGAGCTGCTCAAATGTAATGTGTGGATGGGCTTAAACTGTGCTCATGAATAGTTTGTACTTGTAAATCAAATGCAGAGTTTTGTAACCTTGTCAACCAAAATATCTGAAAAAAATTATGTTTGTGCATCTACAAATGAGAATTTTTGTGTTTTAAAAAATATTTACACAAGTTACAAACTTTGTTTTGTTAAGGTCTGGTTACAGATACAAAGCAAAAGACTATGTGTAAAACTCTGCGCTCAAGTTTCATGTTTGTGTGTCAGTTTCAAATTACGAGTATGAATTTCAGCCAATTTTTCTTCCTTTCAGCGGATTGGTCAATGTCCTTTCAATCACAAATGTAACAATCAAATCAGAGAAGAGAGAGCCCACACAATCCACATATGTGTGGATTTTACAATTTAAAAAAAAAAAAGCAGATAAAAAAAACTACTACTGGGATTTTATTTTTATTGTTCTTTGTGTGATTTCAGATCAGTCAGTGTTACTACAGTATGTCAATGAAAAAAAACAACTGCACATTCAGACATGTGAGGTTGGAGCTGAAAAGAACGATACATGTAAGACAAGAAAAAAAATGAATGTAAATGTAAAAAAAAAAGTGTCGTCAAAAATGGCCAATTATATTTTAGACCTCAGAGGGTTAACCCAATAAATCATGAAAAATTACATTTTCACATTTGTTCATGATAGTGCAGATTTCTGATATTTTGTTCAATAAAATATCTCTCATATTATTTATGATAAACATTCAAGAACTGAACCTGTTAAACTTCTTTTTATTAAACTCTTATCATAACAAATGTGTTTCTTATTGTCATACAGTCCAGCCTACCAAACGTCACTATACTGTGATTTCTTTAACAGACTCATTAGAAGTTTGAACTGTACACAAACAGCTGTAGCTCCATAAAGGCAGCATGCAGAGACTCACAGTGTCTTATAATGAGAGGCTGCTTTCTCTCACACATTATGTTCACTTATTATCAGCACATGGTGTTGTTTTGTGTAACCTGCAGGAACTCACTTGCATGCTTCAGTTCACTAGCTGGGACAACATCCTTAGTTAAGATGAATGATGATGGATTAAGAACCGTGAACTGATGCTGCAGTTTGGAGAAGGCCTCAGAGGGGACTGGCAGCGGCTCCCGGGCCGGGCAGTTCCCCATGAAGTAGTGAGAAGTGAAGTAAAAGAAAAAAATAAAGCAGGGGTGCATGGAAATCGGAACAGAGGTTATTAGTGAAGGAGTCATATTTACACACTGACGGCCAGAAGGGGCGTGCATGAGGTTAGGTCCCGCTCCTGAAATGTGATGAATTTACTTAGCTTGAATCTGTTATTTAGCACACCTCCAGTGAAGGATTATTTTTGTTGTCTAAAGGGTAGAGGGTGACTTTTCCTCCACACATGAACAGTAAAATGATTCAGTCAGGGGTTACACTGAGATTCATCAGATGGGGAACCCTGAGATTTGTGTAGTGGATCAGCAAAGGGAAAAAAAAAATCACAATCCACAATAATTTCTACTATGAGCTTCAGTAGGTTTTCTTAGTGTACAAGCTGTGATCAGCTGACCTGTTTTTCTTTATGGATTTACACAACTGAATTCAACCAGATGTAACCAGATGTGTTCTGCATAAAACCACTAAACTGTATTTTCATAGTTAGAATATCTTAGGATGTTTTCCAGGGAAACCCAACATGTGACTGAAATGAGGAGATTACATGTAATGTTCACATTTCCAGTTTATCAAACACCACAGAGCAGTCCTTCCCTTTAAATTTAACCTCTCTTCTTTCTATCCTGTCTTTCTGATCTTTCTCCATCTCTGAGTGAAGTTAGCTCTCTTTCTTTTCCCTCTCAGTGAAATACAGCAGCTGGGCCTTTAGCTGCAACACACTGTGAGGCAAACTGCATACAAAACAAACAAAAACTAGAATTTATTCCAGCCATGTTTTGACATCACCAAAGTCCAGTAACAATGAAAATAGCATCACACTGAACCAATCACATGGCTGGAATAGAGTTATTCTCATCGAGTCACTGTTAGAATCACTGAAACGAAACCCAGGAAGTGGCTACAGGAAGGAGCTGATAGACTGTCTGAAGCAGTTAGAACAAGACAAGACTATCGACCGGACCTCAAACCACAGGCTATACACCAAGTCTGTATGGTTTACCGAAGATACATAAACAAGGTGCACCTTTAAGGCCAATTGTCTGTATGATCAACTCTGTCACCGATAACATCTCCAAGCTTCTGGCTTCGATCCTCAAGCCGCTGGTGGGCAGCTCTGAACACCACATCCTGAAACCACATGCACTTACGCTGTTAAGTGCCAGGATTTATACATCAGGGAAACGAAGCAACCTCTGGCAAAGCAGATAGCACAACGCAGAAGAACTACCTCGTCAGGCCAGGACTCTGCAGTCTATTTACACCTACAGGCCAGTGGACACTCTTTCAATGATGAGGATGTACACATCCTGGACAGGGAGGAACGCTGGTTTGAGCGCGGAGTCAAGGAGGCCGTTTACGTGAAAAGGGAAAGACCATCTCTGAATCGAGGAGGGGGCCTAAAGATACATCTTTTGCCATCTTACAATGCTGTGATTGCAGCCATTCACCAACTCTCTGTGAATGGGACTCATGGCCATTGATCAGTGGGTTTTGGTCAGTGGTTGTTGATCAGTGGTCATGAGAATTTGCATAATTATGATTAAGGAACTGACCTCACAGCCCATTGTTCCTTCAGTGGGCTTCAGTGGGAAACCTGCAGTCAGCTGAGACTAAAGAAGTCACTTGGATGAGTGATGAAATATTTCTCCCACTGAAAATGTTACATCCAGATGAACTTACTTACCTGGATGATTGAGCATGCATCAAGATGAATTTGGTGGTGAAAAATGTTTGTTATGTTAATTGAAGAGCTGTTAAAACTGACTGGTCAATATTGACCAGGAACACTAAACACTAACGGTGGTGGGGGAGAATTATGTGGGCACCAGAAAAAAAATGTTATAGATTATATTTATGTGAAATATGTGTATACTGATTTTGAAACATTTTATCTACATGTAACACCTGCATATGTGTTTTTTTAAGAAAATTTCTATAAATATGCCCTTAAGAAACTTACTGTGTCTTATATTGAGAGGGCTGCTTTCTCTCACACATTATGTTCACATGTTGTTGTTGCTGTGGAAGCTAACATCTTGTAGTTTCTGACACTTTGCATGTTAAGCATGAGGCTAAAATTCTCCCTCATTGAGTCACACAAATCTCAAATGTAAAACGAAATAAACAAAATATTTAAAGTCAATCATTCTGAACATAATTGTACTTTGACCTTTAACCTCTCTGCTCTGTGTTATTTGCTCTTTCAGCCCAGAAAATCATCACAGCTGTGCCTGGACAGGACGTCACTCTGACATGTCGAGGTCCAAATAACGACAACATCAGATCTGCACACTGGAGCAGAGCTGGCCTGGGAGATAAATATGTGCTTTTGTGTCAGGGTGGACAGTTTGTTCCAGATCACCAGCATCCATCTTTTAAGAACCGGGTGGATCTGCAGGACAGACAGATGAAGGATGGAGACGCGTCTTTGATTCTAAGAAATGTGTCGATTGCTGATATTGGAACATACGAGTGTCGTGTTTACGTGACAGAAAGACACTCATGGGAGATCATCAGCAACACCACCCTTACTGTTGTTGTTTGTCCAGGTGAGTGAGTAGAGTTGAGTGTGTGTGATCAGAGGTGAAGCTGCTTCCTGGTTGTTGATGTGTGTTTGTTGTATGGATGAGCTGGTGGATGTCAGAGGTAGACAGATGTTTCTCCAGCTGTTGTCTTTGTGGCTGGTAGTCTAGAGTTGTAGAGCAGCATTGTTTGGGTAAGGTTAGAGCAGAAACAAAGACATTTATGAATCAGTCTTTTCTTCCCTTGCTCTCTAACTCGTCTGTACACATGTGGGGAAACTCAATGTTAAAGCCTACAGCTGGAGGGGGAGGGGAAGGGTGAAGCTGGTGGTTGTGAGTCTGTGAAAGTGAATCCTGCTGGTGCCCTGAGATCTGTGTAATGTCTCAGCACAGGGAAAAGAATCACAACTCACAATAATTTATAATATGAGCTTCAGTGCATTTTCCTAGATTACTGACCTGCTGCTCTTTGTTGAATTGGTCAACTGAATTTAAGTTGTTAGTTGTAGCCAGATGTGCAACTGCACAACTGTCAGAGGCAGATGAAACAATGGTCTCATTTGATGTTACATCTCTCTTCACTTGCATCCCAGTTACTGCATTCAAGGTAGTTCGTAAGAAATTACAGGATGACCCCAACCCTAGCAACAGGACCACTCTCAGCACCAACCAAATGTGTTTGCTTTTGGAACTGTGTCCACCTATTTTACAGTACTACAAGCAGAAACATTGGTGTTGTTACATCTGCGCTCACGGGCCTTGCTGGTTCGGAGACTTATCACCGTTAACAAAGAACCACAAAGAGAGATCAATTGGTTTTTCACTTGCAAGGGAAGACCGCTGGACCAGGGTCCTGGAGGCTCCTCACCCGATGAGCAAATGGTAAATGGCCTGTATTTGTAAAGCGCTTTACTTAGTCCTTAACGACCCGAAATTGGTTTACACTACATTAATTAACCCATTCACACAATGGTGATGGCAGCTACATTGTAGCCACAGCTGCCCTGGGGCGCACTGACAGAGGCGAGGCTG
>NW_024585357.1:6737-8855 GCF_018398535.1 Haplochromis burtoni
GGGTCACCTCCCCTCACCCCTGTATATGGCTTCTTCTTTAACAGTCCACCATATAGAGATTGACAGACCACGTGACTTTCGTGCATTGCATTGTGGGTACAAGTGGCAACAAAATCAAAACACTGCATGAAGCACTAGCATTTCTAGCACTGCTAATCATTAATTCTGCGTTTTGAATCCCTACTTGCATTTTATTTGCCCCAAAAACAGTTATGTACAAAACGACGGAGAACTCGGCACGTCCGTACAAAGACAGAGTTAATGAAAAGGCAAAATAAAGTACGAGGAAAAAATCAAAGGACTTAAAGGGTTAGACCCATACGAACATACAGAGTAGGTCTGTGAAGGTTCTCAGTCATCCAGGTCATCGTAGTCTAAGGAGCTTGTAAAGAAAAGCGTCTGGACTTCTTTAAGTTGCTTGAAGACATTTCACCTCTCATTCGAGAAGCTTCTTCAGTTCTAAGGTCAAATGGTGGAGAGTCCCACGTTTAAGCCCTGTGGGAGTGTCCCCCTGAGAGGGACAAAAGTACCCCCTAATGAAACTCTACCTAATCACATGAGCCAAGATGTGAAAACGGGTGTGGGTCACAATCAGCCAGGGTTTCGGGTGAACTCATTGTGAAACCTGGCCCCACCCTATCATATGATTTCCTGAGGTCACATGGCCTAGGGTGTGAAAGGCAGCAACAAGTTTAATATTCAGAAACCTAAAGTATGTATCAGCAGCAGAATGGAGCTAAATATAAATGTTTGTTTCAGTTCTATGAAGCTTTGAGTATTTTGGATTAGTAGTACTGCTGTGTTTGTTGCATCATATTGCTGTAATTGTTTATATGCTTTATATATTCTGAGGTAAGTTGATCTATAGTGTTACATCATATTCTATAAGGATGTTATGTGTTTGTAGACTTTCTGCCCAGTTTGACCCATTTAGCAGAAGTCTGCCTGATTAAGGCTCTGATATCTATTCTGTATGACTTAAAGCAGTTATGACATGGTCTGATTTTCTCACCCAATAAAGGAATATTTCATATATCAGTCTACTCTTCATTTTATCAGAAACAGTTATCACAGCTTGTACATTTTGTTTTCACACATATATGTAATCTTTGAGCCAAATGTAATGTTATGCTAACATACTGAAAGAACAATATTTGTCTCTTATATATAATACATCTATATATATACACTGTCAAAGATACTTGTCTTTCAGTGAAGATTCAACATGATAGGAACTATAAATGACTGCAACTTGAATCTTTGACACAGAGTTCAAGCTCACTGCTGTAATATATCATAATAATCTGACAATAACTATGATGTTGGCCATATTATATTTACATTACCAGAGTAAGATGATTTTATTCTCATGAACAACATTAGCTAATTGTTATTTACTAACTAATCTTGACATGACTGTTCAGTATAGAAAAGAAGCCCAACTACCATGTTTAACAGTCCCGTGGTCTCAGCCTCAGATACTCAACTAATCAAAGTGATGTCATAACAAAAATTAATGACCAAAAAACATTTTTTTCTCCTTCATTTCTGTCAAACAGTGTTGTATGAAATGTATCATGAGTGCTAGGCAACCTGAGCAGCGCGACGAAGGCTAGACCGCCCCATTTCAAAACCCAACCCAGACAAATTTTTTTAAATTTGTTGAAATGTATTTGATGTTTATTGTATTTTATGCTTTTAGTAGTGATTTTAAAAGATTAGCCAAGACAAACCAGGTGTGCAGCAAACACAGTTGTCTGCTGGAGGTATGTTAACTTAATATATTTGACATTTAAAAAAAGCACTAAAAGAGAGACAGCCTGTACCTCGAACCTCTGATGTAGAGGTTTAAAATAACTGTTTGTGTAGCAGACAATTAAAACTTCTCAGGCTCTTCACCTACTCACACAAACATTGTTCACAGCCGCTCGTTAGTGGAAATAAAGAGCACCTGCTGCTACTTCCTCTTTTATACCCTCCATTGGGTCCCTTGGGTCCTAAAGCCTTCCCCATTACATTTCTTTGTAATTGTTTATGTTTAAGTTGTTTATTGCTGGTTTTTAGTTTGTTTTTTGTCTGTTAGGGAGCTGACACAGTCTAAATGGAGATGGGTTTTTT
>NW_024585358.1:0-7770 GCF_018398535.1 Haplochromis burtoni
GTTGTATTTTTACTCAGTTGTATATAGCATTTTTATTCTATTTTTATCTTATTGTATATTTTATTCTATTTTATTCTACTGTATATAGTATTTTATTTTATTCTATTCTGTACAGTTGTGTACTGTATTTATTCTTATTGTATTCTAACTTTTGCACCATCCACTTCCTGCTGTGACAAAACAAATTTCCCACGTGTGGGACTAATAAAGGTTATCTTATCTTATCTTATCTTATAAATTGGTGTACCGTAACTTTTTCCACCTTCCAACTCAGAGGAATGACTACGTGTGTGATTGATGGGTCACAGGCACCAAAAGACACGATTTATAATGCTTCAGGAAATTGGTACTCATCCCTTGCTTTAGAACTTTTTAATTTAGAGATTATACTTTCTTCTTCATTTTCTGCAATTTTTTTGAATACTGAACTTTGAATCTTGAGAAGAAACATCCTTTTTGGTGTTGGTATTCCCAATGTTTCAATCATTTCTAACTCCATGATGAAAAAATTTTTTTTAAAAAGTGACTTTTGTTTATTCATCTGCTGTGGATAGTTTGTCCTCTGCGTATCCAGTTTCCTCAGATTTGCAGAAAATGCTGTGAAACATTTTAGCTAACAGCTCTGTGAGAATCACCAAGTGTGTAAAACAATCAATGAGATCTTACTTGGGGTATTTTTCTAGCTTCAGGTAAAAATCATTCTAAAAGTTCGTGTATTTTTGCAGGCTGTTAATAGAAAAAAAACAACAAAAAAATGCAAAGGTACAATTAAAACATGGTTCAGTTTCTAAATTGTCTTCTATGTGTAGCTAGCATACAGTTCTTCCCTTGTTTGTGGTGGCTTTTTACACTATAATAATTCAGAGGTCACTGTTAAGTGGCTTAAAATGCAAACAATAAATAAATTCTATAATATTTATTTTTATTATTCATTTTTCTGACATTAAGAATTGAGCAGCCATTTCATTTTTTGCCTTCTCATCATATACTAAAAATAAAAAGAATAAACAGCAAAATAAAAATAACAAGCAAAAAAAACTTTTAAAAAAGGGTTTGACTAACCACAGAGGGACACTCAGGAATAGATTTGCAGTGTGGAGACGTGTTGTGCTTTTCCTATGTTGTTTTTGTCCAGAATTGATGACTCTGTGTGTCAGTTTCAAAGTTGTAGCTACAAGAAAAAAAAACAGCTTTCAGAGCCTTCAACCTCATTTTACAGTGTCTGTTACTCTGACTGGGTTAGACTCTACACCAGGGGTCCCGAATCCCAGTCCATGAGGGCCGGTGTCCTTGCAGGTTTTAGATGTGTCCTTGATCCATCACAGCTGATTTAAATAGACAAATAACCGTCTTGAAGTTCTCCAGAGGCCTGGTAATGAACTAATCATGTGATTCAGGTGTGTTGACCCAGGGTGAGATCTAGAACCTGCAGGGACACCGGCCCCGTGGACTGGGATTGGGGACCCCTGCTCTACACAGAACTTAAATAGTGAATCTCTATCTCTCTCAGTGTTGGAACTAAAGAGATGATCTGCTGTCCCCTGTTGAAAACTTCTTAAAACTGCTTCTTAACTAAAACCATGCAACCTTTCCTGACCCTTGTTTTCAGGGTGGCATGTTATTAATCATGTGCATTTCCCACATAAACAAGTTTTCACAAAGCAGCAGCATGTGTCATGTATAATATGGGAGATACTGTTAGTGTCTCCTATATTAAAATTACTGCTAATAATGTGCATCATTGTTTGAGCTGCTTGTTGCTCCACGTTTATGTCAACATCTCTCACGGTGAGTGGAATGTGAACTCCAAATTATTTAAAATATAGATGCTAAAGTAGATTCAAACTGGCTAAGTGTCAAGGCAATCGAGAAGGACTCAGGTGCAGACTGAGAGATACAATTAAACAGTCTTTTATTAATCCACACTGGGTGCACTAGATACACGTGGGGGAAAAAGTTCCAAGGGTCCACAGGGTCACGGAGCAACAGGATCTTCACACATGCTCCACTCCTCTCGCTCTTCACAGGGTATCCCTCCCACACAAAACTCCATGCAATGAGCCATACTCACGCTCAGGGGTGAGGGTATGAGAGGGATCAGGGAAGTCTACATACAGAGACTAGAATTACTCCAAAGCAAACACAACAAATGACAGCTTTCTGCAGAGCTGGGCAAACACTAACTTGAGTTACTCAATATTCCAGCGACCTGTAGCCCGCGCCCCTGCCTTATGAAGAGCCAGCAAACAATAGTGAGGAATCACCGGTGATCAGCTGCAGGTGCGTGAGGCAAGGGCGGGACCTCAGTCTGAGCAGGCAGAGTGACAGGAGCAAGAGAGAGGAGAGAGAGACAAAACCAAAACATTTGTTGCCATGATGGGCTGACTAGGCAGGCACATGACACTAAGATTGAGGATCAGAAACTTGAACCTGAACGACCACACAGGTGTTTGCGTTTGTTACCCACGAGGTGGAAAATAGACCAACTGTACTGTGATGATTTATAGACCATTACTAACTTTAACTTAATACAGAAAAAAAAATCCATGTTAGCAAATGTGAAATGTTTGAAGGATTAAAACTAAACAGTTTCTGTAGCAGAAAAGTTTGATCTTCTTGGTTGATGCTGTAAAAACAGTTCCAGTGTGATCCCTAAAGTCTCTCCCTCTGTTCCTGTGGAGGCTTCGACATTATGTGCTCTTCTAAACTAAAGATAATCCATCACTACACTTCACTGCAGATACTAACTGGAAGTTCATGTTTCCAAGAAGGAAAGATTAAGAGACCTTGAAGCTCAGAGCTGTATTCCTTTCAGAATTCACTAAAATGGAACAAGGCAGGATTCATTTAAATTCAGTGAATAAAGCTCAAGTTACACCCAGCTGACTGAACATGAACTCTGTGACTCTGAGTCTGTGCAGCTCAAAAGTGATGCTGAGCAGTTACAGCACCCCTCAGCCAATCTCTGCTCAGTGTGCTTGGGTGGTTCTGCTGCCATGGAGATGATGAAGTCACTTCCTGTAAGCGGAAGATCAGAATTTTTTTAATAGAGGTTAAAGCAAGAGAGTCATGGGGAGGTAAACAATGAGGTCAGCAGTTTGAGTTTAACATTTAACATTTAACAAGACTGCAGAGAAAAGCGATGAACAGTGTGGTCATAGGTTTAGTTGTGTAACACACTGACGAGCAGGAAACTGCTTCTTTTTTCTTTTATATCTAGCTGTGTTTGACCTATGCAGGACCGGAAATGTGATTGCACCTCCATACTCGTTTACTACATGCCAAGTTAATGCCATAAAAAGTATGTATCTGAGTTTTAGCACAGACTACAATAACCTCAGTTTTGTCTGAATTTAGAAGCAGAGAATTAGGTCACCTCAGCCAGTCCTCTACCTCTACCTCTAACTCTGCATTACCACAATATGTGATTTTTGGATTTCAAAATCAAAAAAATACAAGTTTTAAAAATGAGAGAACAAAAAGAAAAACAAAGTATTTTTGAAACACTTAAAAACAACCTGTGACATCCTGCAAAAGTTAGTTAAACTGACTCAACAATGACTTAGTGACAGATCGCAGGAAGAAGTGTAACAGCTGAAATCTGTAACAGCAGCTTCATTTTGGTGCCTCTAATGACAGCCAAAGGCCAAGAGCAGCCAATTAGAGCCAGATCACATCTTTGATTCCCAGGCACACAATAACAGGTTAACAATAACAGCAAAGAGCTTATATTTTGTTTAATCTTTGTGATTTAAAAGTGAACACAGAACCAATGAGTCTGATTGTCCCTGATTGATAAAAGCTTATCAAACAGACATTTAAGACTGCTTTCATAAAGTGCACTGTGGTTAAGGAGGAGGATCAGTGATCCCTCTAGTTTCCACTGTCGGTTGCTTGGAGCAAAGCTCAGGAGGGTGAGCTGTGTGCTGTTTGATGATTCAACAGGAGTCCAGAGGGAACACAGAGCAGAACAACAGCTTTTATAATCACGTCTGTACAACAGAAACTAACTGTGGCTCAGGTACTCCTCATATTCACATAAATTACTGAAGAGATATTTCAAGTCCCCTCTTCATTTGCTTCTGCACGTCCAGCTCAGGTTCACAGGGAGATGAAGTCTACCCCAGCTGCATTTCAAGTTATCCCAAATACAAATCTCTTTAGGATGTATTCCTCAAATACATTCACTTTACCATTGAAAAATGTGACTAATATAAAATAATCAACCTCCCATCCAAACAAAGAATCTGTGAATTCAAGAAAAAAAAATGCAGAAGGATGAAGTGACGATTTTCACATTTCGTTTTTTATCGTTTTTGTGTTTTGCAGAAACGTTTCAATCATTTTGCATTTATTTCTTTTAAATTAACTTTTAAAAGTTCAAACTTCTGAACGTCATTTATACTAAAATAAATATTTATAGCAAGTACATGAATCAGTACTTAGTACTTTTCAGCGTACCCTCACAGACAAACCATTATTTCCACTCCGAAGTCAAAGCCGAGAATTTGCCGACTCTGTAACGTTGATCGAAATTTGGTTGGTAAAACGCATGGAGGCGACACCTCTCCTCATCTGCTTTCAGCCACAATGGAAACATTTACAGCCGCTTCATTGTACTGGGCCGTGCTCTGCGCCTGCGTCCTGATTTGCGCTGCTGAAGGTGAGCTCTGCGTTTCTTCACACTGTGAGCAACGATGCGCACAGCTCCACATCACTCAACCACTCAACACTGCACCAGAGTATCGCTGATGAACGCAAACCTTTTTCAAACTTTGGGTTTTCATGTTGGTTGGTTTGTTTTTTGTCTTAACGTAAGACGTAAAATGTCAGTTATGATTTAATTTTCACTTCTCAGTTGTATTATTTTTCATTTTCTGTAAAGTAATGCAAAAAAATCGGGTCAAAATGTGAACGGTTGCGCGTGATGTAAACGGCTCCACCAAGCCCTTCAACCCCAAATTGCGGATTTTCCCCCCGTTTAAAGGTGAAATTTAGTTTATGTACGGACACGAGTCAGCCCGTATATAAGACGAGTCAGATTTAAAAAGCGTCATCACTGGAAAAAAAAAGGAAGGAAATTTGTCTCGAGAAAAACAAAAAAACCCCAAAGAAATAAACAAAAAAACAAAAGAAAATGTGAGATTCGTGTTTATGTCTGCGGTGTGAACCCACAGAAAGCCAAATATGAGTTGAATCACATTAAAACCAGTATTTAAAATGCTAAAATCTTATATGAAAAATGCAAAAGAGTTTTCAGCTTACTGTCAGAAGCTGAAGCCACCCACGCCAAAGCTTAAAATAAGGCTTTCCTCAACGTTATTCGGGATTTCGTGACTAAATGTGGATGAAAAGGCATGAAGTAGACGGTTCTTCTGGTTCACTGTTAGCAGGAATGAAACATCTTAAACCTGCGTCACTTTTCCGGGGCGTGCTGTGCGTCTGCGTCCTGGTTTGCGCTGCTGAAAGTGAGCTCTGACATCAGCCGAGCCTCAGACCTGAACTTATACCTGACTGATCGAAACAAAGTAATATCTCTCAATAATGCTGAGGTAACTTAAAGAAGGCAGTCTGACTTTAAGGTTTTATTTATCACTTTTAAAGTCCTTCATGGTCTGGCTCCAGAATATTGTACCTGAGCTGCTGTTCCCTTAACAGCCACCGCGTCTATCCCCAGATCCTGCAGACAGAAACCTGTTCACTGTTCCTCACGCGTAAAGACGCACAGCGATCGAACGTTTGCTCTTAGAGCTCAACTGTGCAACTTGTCTTCGTTTGCATCACTACTTCAGTCTCATCTTTATCGTAAGGCTTTTGTTTTATTTTATTTATTTTACATGTTGATCTTTTGTGTTTTTCTACACGTTTCATTCATTAAAACCTAATAGATTTTTATGTACATTTTATTATTTTTCATTATTTTTATTTTGATCATGAAGGTCTCTCTTTGAAATGCAATTTTTAATCTCAATGAGATTTTTTTTTTACCAGAAGGATTAAGAATGTTACACTTGAATCTTGTGTGACAAGTTGACATGTAAGCGGTTCCTCCTTGTTTGCTCCTCCAATAAGTACTCGACGACATCTTTATTACCATAACTGTTAGAGTGAATTGTTAAATGTTTGTCATTTTTATGTTTACCATTTGTACATTGTTTTAACTCTGATGAAAGAAATTCCACTGTCCTTCCCCCCAGATTCTCGAGGTTCTAGGTGGGGGGCTGTAGTCTTTTATCACAGACACATCCTTGTGCTTTTGATGTAAGCTTCCTGCGTTTAGACCTTTGGTCAGCAGGAGGTCTGACACACACACACACACACACATTCTTACTTAGATACAGAAGTTCACACATATACATACAATGCCTTGTCTGGGCGTGGCTTTGTTCTGACGTGTTTTGTGTGAACTGTCTCTCAATAAAAGGCAGCAGGAGGAGGTCAGATCTGGAGGTCATTTTCGTGGTGGACACAGACGAGGCCTCCCTTGCGCAAATAATCGATCGATCGACTGTCTTGTTTTCTTCATGATGAATAAGTCTCTAGAATTAGCGAGGCTTGTGGAAACACAGACCCAACAATAACCAGTAATTGAGATTGTCCCAAACGTCCACTGTGCATTAACGCACCACCATAATTGGCTCATAATTCCTACTTCTGATTGATTGGCTCTTTTCTAACAGCTGTATGAAAATCTCCCCAAATCTCCAGAAATATATCATAGAAATATCTGCTCTGTGTTGTTTCCTCTTTCAGACCAGAAAATCATCACAGCTGAGTCTGGACAGAACATCATTTTGCCATGTCGAGCTCCAAACAACAACATCATAGCTGTAGAGTGGAGCAGAGCTGACCTGGGGGATGAATATGTGCTTTTGTACCGGGACGGGCACTTTAACCAGCATCCATCTTTTAAGAACCAGGTGGATCTGCAGGACAGACAGATGAAGGATGGAGACGTGTCTGTGATTCTGAAGAATGTGACGATTAATGACACTGGAACATACGAGTGTCGTGTAAAGACAGGAAATAATCGTAGAAAAAGAGCAAATCTGAGTGGTGACCCCATCAGCATCATCCACTTGCATGTTGATCCTCCAGGTGAGTGAGTAGAGTTGAGTGTGTGTGTGATCAGAGGTGAAGCTGCTTCCTGGTTGTTGATGTTTGTTTCTAAAGATGTTGTTGATGAGACTTTGTAGAAAGCAGCTGGTCTGAGTGATGTGATCAGAGTGCAGTAGATAATGTCTGACAGCAGTTTGAAGAGGAAATGGATTCTGTTCTGTTCTTCACTCATCACCTACCTGACAGCTGACACCTCACACCTGTTTCTCACCTGCAGGTCAGACAGGAGGAGACACAGAGGACGGAGGGAAGAAGGCAGGAGGAGAGAAGAGTGGATCTGTTGGACTGATAGTCGGTCTTCCATTTGTTGCTGTTGTTGGTTATTTGATCTACAGAAAATATAAACAACGTAGCCAGGACTCATATTGCCCCACCACTGAACCACAGATTGAAATGTCTGAGAGATTTCTGAACTCTGAATCTCCTGCTGATAAACAAAGAGACAGAAATGACCTAAAAACAGACAGCTGTCACCAAGACTCCACAAGGATCCCAGATGTCACTCTGACAGTTGAGAATGAACTACTTCATCCTCCTCCTCCTGAACCAGCAGGACAGCTTCCAGAGTGACATCAGAGTGCAGTAGATAATGTGTGACAGCAGTCTGAAGAGGAAATGGATTCTGTTCTGTGCTGGTTGTTTTTTTGTTTG
>NW_024585358.1:7795-8854 GCF_018398535.1 Haplochromis burtoni
AGGTTTTGTCAGACTGAGAGCTGCAACACTTTCTCATCCCAGTGATGAACGGGCAGATGTCATGATCCTTCGTGCCTCCAAATTTATGTCAGCTGGGTTTTTGTTATGTTGTTCTCTCTTTCTCTCTCTTCCACTCCTCATTACAGGTTCCCGCATTTGACCTACGCACCTGCAAGTAACCCGTGTTCCTGCATTTTCCTGCCACTACTTAAGGCAACAGCTCTGTGCTACTCAACACTGGATTGGTGTACTACTCTAGTCAGTGTAGCCCCAGTTACAGATCCCGGTGCTCACATAAAGAGCCAAAATGTAACAGAACCAAGTCATGTATGGATATTTCACTCAGCCAAAAGTCAAATTTACACACATAGTCAAGAACCCTTTGGAAACAAAAGTGGGAAGGTGAAATTATTGCTTAAGTATGATGTTAAACTTTGTGATGACATCTCATAATAAGCTAAAGTGTGACCTTTGTCTGAGTGTGTGATATTTCACCACCCATCTTAAGGAGTTTGTCCCCTCACGTATACTAATGTGCCACAAACAGGACTTTAATATCACCAACCATTCCCATGTTATTACGGTGTATCCATATAAATAGCCCACCTTAACTCTTTAATTTAGTTAGTTTAACTGAGACTTTTATTTTAATGTAGCTGACATTGTTTGTTAACAGCAGGTTTAACAAACATATCATTTAATTAGGTTCAAAGAGTTGATTGTCAAACTCATATCAAACTCTAAATGGTTGGTTGAATGGTTAAAGAATCTTCTAAGTGTTGAGATCATGTTGAGACCACTATTGTCATAGGTGACAACATTGTGACAAGTATGTATTCTTTGCTTTTCTGAAGGTCTTCATTGATTTAAAGAGAAATAAGAAAAACATGTGCATTTCATTTGAATATTCTAAACTTGCAATCTTTATAATGTCAATTTTTAATGTAACGTCTTCAGACACAAACATACTTGATTGTATGTTCTTAATGTTTCATATTAATGAGAGTCAAATAATAAAGCGGTCAGTTAAAAGATGATTTTTTGTTTGTTTGTTTGTTT
>NW_024585359.1:0-8850 GCF_018398535.1 Haplochromis burtoni
CCTTTACCACCTCCACGACAGGAATTGGTGCACAAATTATCATCACTCACAGATCAGTGCTGTTGCTCTCTATACACAGTTCGCCGATTGCAAAGTGAAAGCAAAAAACAAGCGCAAATTCAAACGCGATTTCAATATGTCACATATTGACAGTGGCTCACCGATGCCAATGACATAATTACCCAGCTACATTTCCGAAAGAATGCAAAAGCATTGACATATATTTTTCCTTCCTACAATAGCCCGACGGGCAGGGAGAGATAGATTTTGGTAGCCCGACTGGAAAAATTTTGCAGCCCTGTATCTGATTGAGGAATCACTCATCTTTGGAAAAGAGAGTTTATTACAGAGAAATGGCTCTTTCCAAAATAAAAGCTATACTATACGCTTCTTCTGGGCTATATTCTCAGCAGCATATTAAACATATCAGGTCCCCATAAGGAGAATCATGTGCTAACGGCTGTCTAAATGACTCGGGTAAAGTTTGTAGCATGCGTGCTTGTTGTTTTTGTCTGCTTCCACTTGTCTTTGCACTAGGATGATGTCGGAGTAAATGTGCAGTCATATTCGTTGTGTTCCCACTAGTGCTGTCAGCGTTAATCTCGTTGAAATGACGTTAACGCCACAACACGGCAAATCTCCGTTAACGAGCTACCGCGGATCGCCCCGTGCGTGGGGCTGGACGGCCAACACGTTAACGAGCTAACTGCGCTAACGCACTAGTTCCCACCCATGTAATTGAGCATTGCGTGGCACATCCAACATACTGTTTTACTTTAGTCCATGACGCGCTTACCTTCAGGGTCATACGTCACATGAAAACCAAAATAGTTCCAAACGCCAGATCTGAATGAGGGTGGGGGAGGTTCAATTTGCCATGTTGCAAGGAGAGCTTAACTTCTGTCTCGCTAGCTTGCCCTGCGCTCAGTGAATCTGCTTCGACTACTCCGCCTAGGCTGCACTGTCGAGCGCAGATCCACTGAGCGCTCAACACAGACAGCATCGTCAGAAGGAAAGTTGATAAAATAAATTAAAAATTTTGTATTGTTCGATACATATGCGTACCGAACCGAAAGCACTGTATCGAACAGTTCAATATCGATACGAATATTGTTGCACCCCTAATACATACACATATATATACATACACATATATATATATATACACACACACACATATACACATATACATGTAGGGATGGGTACCGGTGTCCGGTGCAATGATGTCACCGGTTCTGACATAAACGGTAGTAACCAGACCGAAAAGCAGCGCACATTTCGGTGCTTTATTTCGGTGCTTTTTTTCCTGAGCTGTGATACACTTCTAGCCAATCATTTTACGTTTCCGAGGATAGTAGGCGGGCCCAGGTACGTACGTTCTTTTAGAGCAGAGCTACAGATTAAAAATGCCAAGGCGAAGCGGTCAAAGTCTGGCTGTACTTCACAGCAAAAGATGCAAACTCAGCAGCAACAAGTGCTTTAAGCTGATACTGTGATACTGTCAAAGGAGGTAACACCTCGAATCTGATGAAACACCTGGCGACGCATAGCGTTTTTTTTAAAAGCCGAGAAATGCGCCGTATTTGATAGCTTGCTGCGAGACCTCACACCGAGCACATCTACTGCGGGTGGGTTGCCTGTTATGCAACATCCCCCAAAAACCCGAAGAGGAGAGTCCTGGCCCCTAGCCCTGCCAGTGTAGCAGAAATGATGACGGATGATGATGCAGCAGCAGCCGTTCTTCTCTGCGTGAGTAGCTTAATGTTGTTCGTGTGTAATTTACGTTGAGTAGGCTAACCACGTTATTACATTAATGCATGTAAGGTGAACTAGCAAACATCATCATAGCTACATGCGGCTGTCTTCTTGTTTGATGGCAGATACTCCCTTCACCCTGGCCAAAAAGGCTAAAATGACCAAAGAAAAAGTGGAAAACAGTAAACATGAGAGGTTTTTGGACAAAGTTTGTGTTTTTTCCATTGTTTAAGCACTGCTTCCAGCCAAGAGTGATACCATATATGCCCCATAGCTGCAGAAAAGGCTAACATTGTTATCTTTTTACAAAAAACAGCTGAACATGAGAGGTTTTTGGACCAATTTTGTGTTCTCCATTCTTTAAGCACCGGTTTGAGCACCGTTTGAGCACCGGCACCGTTTCAAAAGTACCGATTTGGCACCGGTATCGGATAAAACCTAAACGATATCCATCCCTATATATATGTCAAACCGTTTTTTAATATATTTAACTCCTTTTCCGCTGTAGTCAGAAGCTGTTCTAGGTTTTTACCTGAGCAGTACAGAGTGGTATCATCAGCAAACAATACACATTTTAACAGTTTGGAAATGCTACATATGTCATTTATATATAATATAAATAATTTAGGGCCCAGCA
Source organism: Haplochromis burtoni (assembly GCF_018398535.1). Lineage (NCBI taxonomy): Eukaryota > Metazoa > Chordata > Actinopteri > Cichliformes > Cichlidae > Haplochromis > Haplochromis burtoni. The sequence goes on from NW_024585359.1 coordinate 2,393, forward strand.
CAGAGCCCTGAGGAACACCACAAGTTACCTTCAACTGCTTAGATTTTACATTATTGAATTCGACATATTGATATCTTTCATCCAGGTAACTTTTCATCCACTTGTATGCTATCCCTCTTATGCCATATCTCTCTAGTTTATTCATTAATATAGAATGATCAATTGTATCAAACGCCTTTTTTAAGTCTATAAAAACACCAACAGTATATTCCTTATTATCTATTGCATTAGATATCCCTTCAACAAGTTCCATCACTGCCATCGAAGTGGACCTTTTCACTCTAAAGCCATATTGGTTATCACTTAGGAGATTATGCTTCTCAATATATTTATCAAGTCTATTAACAAATAACTTTTCTAAAAGTGTTGTACAGTGCATTTGCTGTCATGTAGTTCTTGTTATGGATAAAAAGTGTCTTTTTTTTGTTTCAAAACAGCTGATAACTATTCGCTGATAGCTGCCAACATCTGCAAACAAATATAATTCTATAAAGTGGTTCTATATATTGTGTAACTGTTCATATAGAGAGTTATTAAATTTATTGCTAATGCAATCATATGGCACACTGACTTCTGAGGAAATTTTAAATGGCACTCGTCATCAGAAAGGTTGCCTACCCCTGCTGTAGATTATTTATTATAAGCCTATTTTTACTTTGCTTACCAACACAATTTCAAAACTGGTTTATAGTATGAAGTTCGTATAGTCGACAAAAGTCCTGAATCGGTCATGTGCTTTGGAGCACAGGCACATCCATCAACTCTACAAGGTTAACTCTGTAATCATCAAAGCTTGTTACGTTCAAACTGAGGGCTATCTTCCAATGTACACACACTAACAGTCCAGCAAAGGTTTGAGCTGTCTGAACATCATGCCAAAAATAGAATAGAATAGAATAATCCTTTAATTGTCCCACAAGGGGAAATTTGGTTGTAACAGCAGCCAAAAAGACACATATACAAACAAAGAGTACACAGGGCACAGGACAGAAACATACACAATTTTCTTACATATTTACATTAAGGACAAAGAGAAAAAAGGACTCTGTCAGATCGCAGCTGCTGATACTGGCTGCAAGCTTGGAGTGGCGCTGGAAGTCATATATAAATAACCAAAGACATTTAAACTTGAGAAAAATAACTTTTGTTGCTCACAAATCAGGAGGTGGCTATAAGTTATTATAGCGTTTCCAGGTTTAAAGAATTGGAATTAGAAGCAACATCAAGAAATATAAAGTGTGCCACACAATACAGAAAATGCCTGAAGAAAGATCCAGCGGTCTAAAGACCCAGAACAGCTCCCGAGACACTAGAGTGAATGACTTAGCCACGTTGTGAAAAGTAGATTCAAAGAATACAATCTCTAAAACCCAGACAATGGACTGCAACGTTACTGACCAACAAAAAAATCTCCCTCACCCTCAAGCCAGAATAAAGTACACTAAGGACAACCTGGAGAAAGATTATGCATATTGGAAATACCTCCTGTGGGCAGATGACATGAAACTAGAGCTCTTTGGCCGTAGAGACGCCGCTTATGTTTGGAGAAAGCAAGGAGTGCATACAACCCAAAGAACACTGTCCCCACAGTGAAACACAGAAACACAGAGAAAAACAGAAACAGTGAAACACAGTGAAACAAAGACACACAGTGAAACACAGTGAAACAAAGACACACAGTGAAACACAGAAACACAGAGAAACAGAGAGAAACACAGAAACAGTGCAACACAGAAACACAGTGAAACACGGAAACAGTGGAACAAAGTGAAACACAGAAACAGTGAAACACAGTGAAACAGAAACAGTGAAACCAGTGAAACAGAAACAGTGAAACACAGTGAAATACAGAAACACAGTGAAACACAGAGAAACACGGAAACACAGTGAAACACAGAAACACCGAGAAACAGAAAAACACATAAAGAGAAACACAGAAACAGTGCAACACAGAGAACCAGAGAAACACAGTGAAACACAGAGAAACACACAAAACGTGAACACAGTGAAACACAGAGAAACACAGAGAAAGAGAAACACAGAAACACAGAAACAGTGAAACACAGTGAACACACAGTAACAGGAAACACAGAACAGTGAAACAGACAGAACAGCAGTGAAACACAGTGAAACAGAAACAGTGAAACAGTGAAACACAGAAAAACACAGAAAACGTGAAACACAGAAACACAGTGGAACACAGTGAAGCAGTGAAACAGTGAAACAGTGAAAAACAGAGAAACACGGAAACAGTGAAACACAGAAACACAGTGAAAGTTAGTTCAGGGGATATGTGTTAGCCTTGTTAAAAACACAGGCCACCACAACACAGTCACGTCCATGTGTGCCTGCTGTTAGGGCACAGGAAACTGCTGGAGTGTTGTCCTCAACAACATGTGTCAGACAATACGAGCACATAAGCACTGACACAGGAAGTGCTTTTGTGTGTGTGTGTGTTCCTGTGTTTAATTGTGTAATTTCCGTAACTGTGAGATATGTGCTGCTACCTATCTTGGCAGGTCTCCCTTGAAAAAGAGGTTTTTAATCTGGTTAAATTAAAAATAGAGGAAGGGAAGAAGTTAAAAACTGGACATAGAGACATTTGAGTGTTTGTGTCTCTGTATAATCTGTAAAGCTCTGAGCTTCTGTACTCCTACATCAATAAAACAACCATAAAACCAACACAGTCGTACATGTCTGCACCACAACAGCTTATCTTCCATTATTACCAACTTAGCCTGACTCGACTCCGTTACTGTTGTTTTTAATTACTACTAAATACCACCTCAATGTGTGTCGGACGTCATAGCAACGCAACTGCAAGTCCTGTGATGTCATTTGTATGTGACACAACCACAACAACAGAGGACGCTGCGGCAGTATAGCTAATGCCCACACACACAGACCACTACCTCCTCTTTGACTCCCACCACCGTCTGGAACACAAACTTGGACCCTACAACACTGGGCAGAAAACACGCCCAGGGCAGGAGGTAAAGAAATGGAACACACATGTAAACAAAGCTTTCAAAATATGTGGTTATCCCAGCTGGGCCTTCATCCAACCAGCACAGATGCAGAGTAAAGAAGGTCAGACACCAATGAGCCACACACTCATACACAAACTGGTTAATCCCAAACACAAGCTAAGCAACACAGTGTATGCTGTGGAGTGCAACTAGGAGAGCTCAGACCTCTGCAGTGAAGAAATTAAACAGCCACTGCATAAACGCATGGCACAGCATAGAAGAGCCACCTTGACAGGACAAGACTCGGCTGTACATCTGCATCTAAAGGTCACTCTTTGAGGATGCCAATGTCCACATTTTGGACAGTGAAAACAGATGGTTTGAAAGAGGAGTGAAAGAAACCATCCTTGAACAGAGGGCGGGGCTTACGACACCAACTGTCTGCTACCTACATCCCAGTTTTGAGATCCCTTCCCAGGCACCTCAACCCCTACTCACATCTTGCGTCAGTTGATCTAAATAAGTCACATGATAGGGCGAGGCGAGGTCCCACAATGGCTTCACCCGAAGTCTCTGCCGATAGCGACCTACACCCTTTTTTGACACCTTGGCTCACATGATGAATAGACATCATAGACACCTCACCCTTACTACTGGAACTTCAACATTATGCACTCCATACTGTACATTAATGCCACTTGTTTTGCACATGTTCAACTACCAACCTCTGTATAGTTTATACATTTTATTTATTGTTTACTCTATTTAATTTGTAAAATATGTATACACACACACATGTAGAAAAACATATTTAGTATACACATCCAGTGATGCATATACTATTATATATTGTACATATATTTATTACTCTCAGATTTAGCCATTCTTATATTTTCCTTGTTTTATGTTATGGTATGTTTTGCACACCTCTGTGGCTTGTGAAGCTCACACACAAGAATTTCACTCGCATGTACTGGACCAGCGTACCTGCACATGTGATGTGACAATAAAAGTGATTTGATTTGGATTTGATTTGAATAGTGGGTCAACGACCCTCTTAAGGGACACCTGGGACCTGAACAAACTGAGTACCGTGTACTGATAGCATGAATACAGTTGAAGTTTTAGAGCAGTCGTGTTAGAAATAAACACACTACTGCACTGGGAAAATATAACTGGGATAATACTGTGTTTCCTGCTCGCTGTGCTCGTTTCTGCTGCTCCTTGAATGTCTCCATTGTCCATGAGCTTTATAATTTCTCCAGATTTCTCAACGCAGCTAACACAAAGACAACTTGAAAGGACAGATGTAGTAGTATCCCACGGAGAGAATGGGGGGTGGGGTTATATAAATCAGTATGTGGCCAAAAGCAGAGACACAAAGAGACATGCACTGCTAACAAAAGAAACGCGTTATGTGATCGATATCAAACTATAAAGTAACCTTCTTTGTGTTACACCCACGCCTGAAATGTGAATCAATTTCCCACGCCATCTGGAACCGGCAGTTAACCGTTTCAGGTATGCGCTCCTTCACAATAACCCGAGGGCATCAATTTATTTTCAGTGAAGTTTACAGCAGCATTTCCGTGACCTCGTTACATCTACCTGTCCGTTTCACCCCTTTAAATGCGTGCTACTGATCCACTAGTTCGCAGCTTTATCATGCAGCGGTGGTTTTGTTACGTACCTATTCTCTGTAACTTTATTTTGGGGAACTTAACGGTGATATCCCGGAGTATGCGCTGCCTGGCATCGGCCTCATTCTGGACGATCGTTTTTACAAAGGCTCCGAATATCTCTTCAGCAGCAGCCGTTAGTCGCTCATTAACAAAGTCTCTCAAATACTCGACTGAACACATCGTTACTTCAGCAGCTCAAATATTTATCTGCTATAAAGTACACAGCCGTTTTCAGCTTCGACTACCGAGCAGAGCCAGAAACGTTCTACGCATGTGCAAAAGAACTTCTTCCTGTTCCTTCCTTTCATAATAAAACCCCTCGACATTTTTAACAAGCTTTATTTAAAAATGACAACCTATGCACCACTGACTATAGAAAGGACTGTTATCCAGTGATGTTTATACAGCCAGTGGTGCATACAAAGAAACTTAATGCCATAACAGGAAATGAGTGTGTACAAAATAATAATACAAAATCACTAGTTTTAAACTCAGTGTTTGCAAATAATGTAAATTATTATTTGGGAGTAACAGGCAGAAGTTAGACAAAACATTCACAAAGGAGATGAAGATGAAGAGGCTTGGATGGAGCTCTGAGTAACATGTGAGAGGCTGAGATGAGGAAGAGCCGGTCTGCATGAAAGACTGCGAGGGCCGGATAGAAAGATAATTGGACTAGACCAGTGATGTCAGCAGTGAGCTTGACAGGAAAGTGGAAGTGATGAAAAGGATAGATTGGCCAACAAACACAGACAGATCTGCGATACAGATTTTTCTTTATTGAACCATGTGTAAGCTTCATTTCAATAAGCAGAGATTTTTAGGATGAACGGAACATGATTTACTGATAAACAGAAAGCAATCAAACAATTCCACAATTTTATTGTAACAATAATTCTATTCTATTCTAAGCTTAGAAGTGGATTGTGGTAAATGAAACACAGAGCGGGCAGAGTAAAAGGGCCATCGGTGGCCAGAAGAGCGTTACGGAGCTGAGACAGAGCTCATGATCTGTGATATAGATCAAGGCCAGTGAAGGCTAGGAGAGAAAGCAGAGAGCCTGCAAGAGGCGGAGCGCTAGCAAAGGACAGACGAAGGAGAGAGCCTGCATTAAGGCTCAATTCAATTCAGTTTTATTTATACATCGCCAAATCACATCGACAGTCTCCTCAAAGCACTTTATACTGTAATGTAGACCCTACATTAATAGATACCGAGAAAAACCCAACAATCGTATGAGCCCCTATGAGCAAGCACTTTGGCAACAGTGGGAAGGGAAATCTCACTTTTAACAAGAAGAAACTTCCAGCAGAAACAGAGAGGCGGTTATCTACCGCAACCGGTTGGGCTGAGGCCAGGAAGACAGGACAAAAACATGCTGTGGAGGCCAAAATGGGCCAGTGAAGGAGATCGGAGCCTGCAATAAGCTGTAATATGCTATAATAATAGAACCTGCTAATTTTTGGTTGGAATGCTTTAGTGATAAACTATAGTGGTGAAAAGACAACTTGGAAAAGATAATGTCATATTTTGGATTGAATAGATTAGAAGAGGAAGTAAATTCACTGAACCTTAAAAACCCTTAAAAAGCTAAAACGAATATGCAATCCAAAAGACATTCAACATAGAACTAAACATGCCTTTGCAAAGACAAATTGGTATCTTATGAAGAATCAATAAGGTTATTGGTTCTGGACTCTTTCAGTCCAGAACTGAAAGAGTAACCTTTGCTATCCGGTTGTTCAGTCTGACGTCACTAGCCGTGTCTGGGTCTAAACTCCGCTGCAGGTCCATATATCAAACGATC
>NW_024585360.1:0-8844 GCF_018398535.1 Haplochromis burtoni
CCACTTTACCTTCCACATTTAATTTTGTCTAAGACTGGCTTCTGTAGCAATAATATATTAGAATTTCTTCTGGAGACGCGGCCATAAGTCCAGTACATTGAGTAGAGGTTTTGAAGTTGGTTATGACGTCGGTTTGAGTCTTTGTTGAGGCGGCCATGAAATTAGTATAGAAATAAGGAAAAGCAGCTGCTGGCTTACGGTGCGGTTGAACGCTGGCAACGTGTGAAAGCGAAACACGTCCGTAGGTTTTGGTTTAAGATACGACCGTGTTCCGGTGGTGCGGCCGTGAGTACAGCAGCGATTGGTGATGATTTCAGTACATTGAATTGAGGTTTGACGGTGATTTGTGGTGTCGGTTTTTGCCTCGAGGGCTGCGGTCATAAACAATAAGTAAAATTTTACTTGCCATGAAATAAAGGTAAAGCAGAACCTGGCTTATGGTGTCGGTTTTGAGCCTCGGGGACGAGTGTCACTTTTATGATGCGATTTTGCCCCGTGGTGGCGGTCATAGGCGCAGAGAAAAGGGTATTTTGGTCTATGGTGCAGTTGTGCTTTAAAGATTTCTAACAGTTGAGCTCAGAAGTTTCTGTGTAAAGTTCCGCTGAGGAAAAGTGCTGTGTGTGAAAGGCGCGCTCTGAGTGGGTGTGTGAAGCTGCGAAGCGCGCTCTGGGTGCTGTTTTGTGTGTAAGGCGCGCTCTGGGTGCTGTTTTGTGTGTAAGGTGCGCTCTGGGTGCTGTTTTGAGTGTGAGTGAGGCGCGCTCTGAGTGTGTTTTCTGTGAGTGTGAAGCGTGAAGCACAGTGACAGTGACGGTTGATGTGTTTGAATAGGAGGACACTAGAGCAAAGACACATTTTAGGATCAAAGGTTGATGTCTAGTGTACCTGTGGAAAATAATTTTGTCCTAGGTGTGGCGACCCTCCTGTTCGTGGATGCGCGGGCAGGCCCGGCGGCGTCCGGATGCCGAGGTGGTGACTTGGGGAGGTGAGGACCCCCGCATAGCTACAGAATAACACTGGAACGACCGTGTAACCACGGGTTCACATTTATTCTGGACTAGAACAAGACACATTTTGCGAACAAAGGTTGAGTCTAGATTAGTAAAGAAATAAAAAGGTTAAATTCCTCGTTTCAGTGGTTGAAATTGTTGTGTGCCTGTCCCCTGACGAGTGTGAAATTAAAATAAAGAGGGAATTTGGAGCCACATAGAGATAGACGGGCATAATTGGGTGTATAACTCTGTGGTGTAAACATTTAAAAAAGTAATAGAAGTGTGTGGTGGTGTGAATATGTCGGGTCTTAAACCTGACGTAGAAAGAGGAGAAATGCAGGGTGAGTGGAAAACTTTTGACGAGCAGGTGAAGGAGTTGTTGCGGGCGCTGAGGGTCATGCGACCTGGCAGCGCGTGTGAGAAAAAATCAAAGGCTGCAGCTGTGGCAGCAAAAGTCAAAGAGTTGAGTGATAAGGAAGGAGTGAGAGGAGAATCAAGAGGTTCATTGGCAAAATTGCTTCTGGGAATAGCACAGAAGCTCCAGGAAGAAGAGCAGGAGATTAGTACACAGTTAGAGGAGGCCTCTTTGTGGACAAGGCGGAGGATTAAAAAACAGTTGCAGGAGGTGCAGGAGGAGAAAGCCCGCGTAACAAGGTGGGCTGTGACATGCCAGGGGGTGGAGCACTGGATGAGGGAGAGAAGGGAGGAGCCTGAGAAGCTGATGCTGCCGGCTTCTCCGGTGAAGTCATCGCTCACTGGCTTTCCTCCTCCCTATCAGGCCCCCGCCCCCCTTTACCCTGTGCTGAGGGTGGAGCAGGGCTGTCTCTCTGGTGAGAATGGCCAAGTCTTAGAAGTTACAGGAGGCTATGTAGATTGTGATATATCTAAAGAGCCCAAACGACCTACTCCAGCCCCGAAGAGTGAAAGAATAAAACAAAGCTCCACTTTTGTTAATGAGGAGGGAGCTTGTGGCGGAGTGCAGTCACCGCCCATGAAACAGTCTCCCCAGCAGGTAGAGACTGAAGAAGAGCGGGCTGTGCGGCTGCTTGAAACAGCTATAATAACTCTAGAGCAGCGTCATCAAATTTCTGATGAGGAGGCAGGAAGTGGAGTAGTTGTTGCACCACAGGTTGAGAAAGGTGAGGTGTGCGGGCCTGATGGGGACGCATACGAGGGCTGGTTATCCGGCACACTGGATGATAATACGCCAGTAAGTGTCTGGGAAAAGCAGAAATTAGATGCAGGGCCGGAGCTAGAAGGGGCCTTTCAGAATGGAGTAGCTAGAGAAAAATGCAGGAAGAGGCAGAGTAGTCAAGCCCAAACCGGAAACAAACCACACCCATGTGCGTCGCAAGCCAGGAAGGATCAGGGACACTTTGTCTTTGCCGGGGACTTCCCCCTGGTGGTGACCGCTGGGGGTCACATGAAATACAAGCCATACGGGAGTGGGAGATGTTAACTGCATTGATCTGAGTTATTACCTCCTATTACAGACGGAGGTGCGGGGTGGTTGAGAGAGTTTGAAGAGCAACAACAGGTGTTCAATTGGCCCTAGGTGATTTCGAGAGCTCGTGGTTGCCAGATGTGTCAAAGGCACAGCCTGGATGATATAGAAGAAGCTAGCAGGTCACGCATTGTTGGTTGATAGCACCCCATTTTGCGTGTGTGAATGAAATATCAAATGCATTACGTGAAAATATCCCACTCCAAATGCTGCTAAGATTTTGAAGCTGTTGTGGAAGCCTGATCAAACTCCAAGGGAGTACATAGAACAGGCTAAAGCTACGTGGGCCCTTAGCACTGGTCAGCATCCTGGTAGAGAGGGGATGCAACAATTGTGGTTTAGAGAAGCTGTGTTAAAAGGTGTGCCTGAACAGGTCAGAGTGGCCATGACAGATAACCCCGACATGGAGGGGGCGGAGTCTCACGTGTGGGAGAAACATCTGGTGCATCGCCTGCAGAAAGCTCATGATGAGGTTATGGCTAAAAGTGAGGATACAGATAATATGAAAGAGCAATTGTTGAAATTACAGCTGGGTGAAATGAGGGGTAAGGCAAATGATAAGAAAAAGGAGGAAAAAATAGCAAAAGTAATGGTAGCTCAAGGTTACCAGCAAATGGGGACAGATGTTGATCCTAATGTATTGCCAGTAGACACGCAGGGATCTGCGCGAGGCATAAATTGGGGTGGCCGTGGGGTCGGTAGAGGAAATTGGGGTTCACGTGGTGGTCAACGGGGAGGAGGCGGCGGCATGGGCAGACAAAGGGGTGCGCTTAGAGGAGGTCCATATGTGCCAGGGACTGCGTGTTACAACTGTGGTCAGACTGGACATTGGGCTCGAGAGTGCCCTGACCCGCCTCAGCAGTACAACATGCCACGTCCGGCCACAAGGGGGCGCGGGCGTTGGACGGCCCCCAACTCACAGATGGCTCCTCCAGGGCAGTATTCAGTGGAATACTGGCAGCAGGAACAATACTGACACACCCCACAGAGAGGCCTGGGCATAGGGGGAGGGGCAGACCCCCTGGTGCCACTGAGGGTTCAAGGACGTAACCTGCCCTTTTTAGTGGACACAGGAGCAACATACTCCACCATTCGTACTGCTCCTGAAGACATTCCACTGTCAGACACCAGAATCAGTGTGATCGGCTTCTCTGGGGTACCTATGACCCTGCCAGTAACCGCCCCTCTAAAGACTGAGCTAGGACGTCAGTCCTTAACACATTCATACATGGTTTCCTCACAAGTTCCAGTTAATTTATTGGGCAGGGACCTGCTCATTAAGCTTGGAGCTACTATCATGTGTGGAGCTGATGGATTAACAGTGACTTTGAAAGATGGCACACGGCTGTCCTGTTTGCAATCAGGAATAAGGGGACAGTGGCTGTTATCTGAGGATTGTGAACGCACAGCGCAGATTTACTGGGCGAGACTGAACACATCAGATGGAATTCTGGCACAGTACATACTCTGGCATCCCTGGATAATGTCCATGTCTGTTTATTCACCCCCGCGTGACCCCTACCACGTGACCTTGTTTTACGATCGCGAGCATACTGAGTGGTTTGAGGATCTGTTTAATGAGTGTTTAGATGAGAAAGCTTGGGAGCTTAACTCTCAGGACATTTATGTTGGTCCAGCTGGAGTGGCAGCGTTTGTGGCGCTCTCTGGAGATCAAATGAGTTGGTATAGAATGGGAGATGAAGCGGTTCCCCACGTGTCTTTGGCAGTACATGAGGGTCATCAAGCAAAAGATTTAGGCCCAATGGTGAGAACAGCCACAAGGGCCACAGATTGGCAGCAAACACAGCTCACTGATGTCTCATACTCACCCAGTTGTAAAACGTATCGAATTTCTGTGACAGCTACTGATCAGAGTGTTTTAGAACATAAACATCTGAAGCGAACACATGGCAGGGAGAAATCAGATCACGAGGAAGCTGTTAAAGGCCTAGCAGAACTCCCTGACACTTTGTGGTCTAAAGGTCCCACTGATGTGGGTTTAACATTTTGTTCACCTGTTACATTTGAGTTAAAAGATGACACTCCTATTTGGCGTTCACAATACAGACACAGTCTAGAGGCGGAGAATGGGATTGCAGAAACAATTTCAGGGCTCCTGCAGGTGGGTGTGCTGGAGTCGTCTTCCTCTGCATGGAATACTCCAATCCTCCCAGTTGAAAAATCAGGCACGGGCAAGTATCGCATGGCACATGACCTTAGGGCAATAAACGCTGTCCTTAAGACACCAACAGTACCTGTACCAAATCCCTACACTGCTTTGACTAATTTATCTCCAGATCAGAGGTGGTTCACATGCATAGATTTGGCAAATGCTTTCTTTTGTCTCCCTCTGCATCCATCTTTGAGAGATATTTTTTCATTTACTTACAGGGGTCAGCAGCTGCGTTACACTCGGTTGCCTCAGGGCTTTGCCCTTTCACCTGGGATTTTCAATCAGGTACTTAAAAATGCTCTTTCTCCATGTGTATTACCTGAAGGATGCACACTGATCCAGTATGTGGATGATTTGCTGATTGCTGCTGAAACAGCTGATGCTTGCTTTCAAGCAACGATGACGATGATGATGTCAGCTGGCTAAAACAGGCTTCAAAGTAAGTAGAGACAAACTTCAACTTGTCAGAACTGAAGTTACATTTTTAGGTCGGGTGGTGGCGATGCAGACGGTGGGCATGTTGGCATCCCAGAGGGAAACAATTATGTCACACCCACAGCCATGTACTGTTAAAGAAATGTTGTCATTTCTTGGGCTTACAGGTTACAGTAGACACTACATTTCTGACTATGTGGGCAAAACCAAACCTCTGCGGGAGTTGGTGAAAGAACACGGCATGAGAGACCTCACAGCTAGTCTGAACTGGACCACTGAGGCTGAAATGCGGTTCATTGAACTAAAACAGGCCCTGTTTCGTGCAGTAGATTTGGCAATCCCCGATTATAACTCTGATTTCTTTGTTGATGTTTCTGAAACAAATGGAGTGGTTAATGGTGTGTTGTTTCAGAAAAAAGGGGGAAAGAGACGAGTGCTGATGTATATCAGCATTGGCCTGGACAATATGGAAAAAAGACACCCCACGTGCACACAACATGCAGCAGGGGTGACAAAAATAATTCAGAAAGTGGCTCACGTTGTGAGAGGGCACCCACTGAAAGTGCTAACAACACACAGTGTGGTGGCCTATGTGAATTCACAGGCATTTACAATGACCCCACTGAGACAACAGAGACTGACTAAAATTCTGGAGTCTCCAAACTTGACCTTCACACATGAAGGGATTAACATGGCAGATCAGATGGGAGGGGGGACACCTCATGACTGTGCACAAATAGTAGAGGTTGAGGAGAAAGTAAGGTCTGATTTGAGAGCAGAACCAGTGAATGAGGCAGATGATTATTTCACAGACGGATGTTGTTTTAGGGATCCGAGTGAAGGATTGAAAACAGGTTATGCAGTGGTGAAAGGAGTCAGAAACCAGCTGCATGTGGAGAAATCAGGAACACTGGAAGGGCATCCAGTGTGTGGATGCTCTGACCGGCTGGCCAGAGGCGTGGCCAACACGCAGAGAGGATAGTAAAACAGTGATCAAATGTCTGGTGAATTATTATGTCCCCTGGCATGGATTCCCAGAGAAGGTAAGATCAGATAATGGCACTCACTTTAAAAATCGAGATCTCGCTGAGGTGGAATGTATGTTGGGGTTGCAACATAGATATGGTACAGTTTACCATCCACAATCTCAGGGAAAAGTGGAGAGAATGAACCAAAATCTTAAAAACAAATTGGCAAAAATCTGTGCACAGACAAATATGAATTGGGTTGACACTCTTCCTATAGCCCTAATGAGTGTAAGGTGCGCCATTAATCAGCACACCGGGTTCACTCCATATGAACTGATGACAGGAAGACAATTTCCAGGCCCTGCAGCAGGTGTAAGAGAATTAAGAGAGGAGGTAAATGTGTCTGAACATCTGAAACAGTTTAAAGCACTAAAAGCTCTTGTCTCTAGTTTTACTACGCAGGTGGGAGACCCAACTGGAAAGGAGGTGACCACGCCAGAGGCGAAGTGGGTGTGGCTGAAGGTGTATAAGCGGAAGTGGGACGAGCCGAGGTGGACGGGACCTTTCGAGGTGACCACTCGAACCTCTCACGCGGTCCAGCTGAAGGGGAAAGGTGACACCTGGTATCACTGGAGCCAGTGCGTGGCAGCAGAGGAGCCCAGGCGGTCCAAGAGGCTTTTGGGGAAAAAGGAGGACACGTCAGTCCCCACAAAAAACACAGATCTTAGCAAAAAAGGGGCAGAATAATCCCCTGATCTGTGCAACGACCAAAGGGTGGTCTACCCCGGAGGCTGAAGAAAGAAGTCAAGAATCACCCGACTGGAAGAGATAGATAGCGGCAACAATAATAAAAATAGAAACGCCTTAGATAGAAGCCCTAGTCTAGCATTTTTAGGTATTATTGAAAATGGGGGTGGGAAAAGTAAATGAGAAAATAAAGCTTTGGGAAAACTGGGGGGTAATGGGAGTGTTAACTATAATCATCATTGGTGTACTAACGATTGTTTTTCTGCTATGTGAATTGCCCAGCTTCAGAACTCATCCAACACCTCTTCCTCTAGCGGACCCTGAGATGACCAGAGCTGAGCGCGACGTAGGTGAGAGATCGGATCCTTGTTTGTCGCACTTCGGAGGCATAGAGGTGGATTACATTAGAGGATCCACTACAGCCTTCACTTTTGATCTCTGCTCCGTGATAAAATGTGGGGATGATAGAGCTAGTTGGCGGGGGTATGAAGTTTGGATATGTCATGACCTGCAAAAAACTGGTACTTATATTATAGGTCATCCCACCATCTTGGGGCGTTACCCGTGTCCGGTGTGGGATATGGTGACAGCCTACACCGCCCCAGGGTGGGACTCACCGGGCCGATGGAGGCATGGGTTTGCAATCCAGCGTGATTATACTCACAGTCAAAATCCAATTACAATGTCTATTGGTGGGTGGCGGGTTACACCTCAGCGAAACAGGAAAGCCGATAAAGTGTTCTATGTAATGTTAGGCGTAGACGTTTCTGGGAGGGACCCGATGGGCGTGATAAAGATAAATTTTATAGATCCACCCAGTAATGTATCCAGCAACAATACTGCACCTGTGGGAGCCCCCACTTCTGGTTCTAAGGTAACAAAAGTGGATTATACGAAATGGAAACCCCGACAGCTGATGTCCCGTGCCACAGGGTATGTGGACAGCAACCTGTGGTTGGATTGGCTGATTGCAAATGCAAAAGAGCAAAATGTGTCTGATTGTGTGGCGGAAAGTTAAACCCGTGGTGACAAATGGTAATGCGTGACTCACAATTAGGCGCAGACGTCAGGTACTGTCTAAAGGATCTTCTTGGTCGTTTGATCTAACTGCTAATTCACCCACGTATATAGATTCTATTGGTGTTCCGCGCGGCGTCCCCAATGAGTATAAATTAGTAGATCAGATAGCAGCCGGTTTTGAAAACATCCCAGTGATTTCTGCCTTCTTTCCCGTCACCCCCAACAAAAACGTGGATAGAATTAACTATGTGCATTATAACGTTCTCCGGCTGGCAAATCTGACTCGTGATGCGATTGAGGGGTTAGCAGAGCAATTAGGTCCCACCTCTTTAATGGCAGTGCAGAACCGGATGGCTCTGGACATGGTTCTGGCGGAAAAAGGGGGGGTTTGTGCAATGTTCGGACAAATGTGTTGTACGTTTATTCCCAATAATACTGCTCCAGATGGCTCGATAACCAAGGCACTGGAGGGGCTGCGGACTTTGGCCCATAATATGCATGAACACTCAGGTATTGAGAACCCGCTGGAGGAATGGATGACTTCTGTTTTTGGGCAATGGAAAGGTTTTGTTATGTCAATCATGGTCTCACTGTCTGTTTTTACTGCAGTCTTAACAACATGTGGTTGCTGTTTCATCCCTTGCCTCAGAGCACTGGTAATCCGTCTCATTGACAGGGCCATAGCCTCGGGGGTCATGATGCCTCTGTTGAAAGATGGGTCTGAGGATGGGGGAGAACTGGACCTTGCGACCCTGGAGTGCGTGTTGTAAGTGATCTCTTTGAGAAAAGAGATCAAAGGAGGAATTGTGAAGATTATGAGTAAAACATATTGTAATGACCTGGCTGGGGTTGTTAGCCAGGTGCATTCTGGGTATTGTGTTGTCTCTGTGTTTTCTATCGTTCTGCTAGTTCCTATGTGTTTGATTTGCATGTTGTGTTAGTGTTATGTTAATGTAAGCCACAGTGAAGTTGATGTGTGTTCTGTGGAGTGGGTTGAATTGGCATGGT
>NW_024585361.1:0-3838 GCF_018398535.1 Haplochromis burtoni
AAAAACATCTTGGCAAAGATGCAATCTGTGGATGCAATGTGTGGTGGACAGAGGTGGGTCGAGTATCCAAAAATTGTACTCAAGTAAGAGTAGCATTACTTTAAAATATTATTACTCAAGTAAAAGTGAAAAGTAGTCTTCAAAAAAGTTACTCAAGTAAGAGAAAAAAGGACTTGGTGAAAAGACTTACTCAAGTAGCGAGTAAGTTTTTGAAATGTCTGATTTATTTTTTAAATAAATGCTATCAGACAAACAAAACTAAAAAAATATACAAATTTTAGTATTTTCAAAAGGAATATATGTAGAATAGAATTAGAATAGAATTCAACTTTATTGTCATTGACATGCACAGGTACAGGGCAACGAAATGCAGTTTGCATCCATCCAGAAGTGCTTTAGTGATATAGATATATTACTATATATTAGCAATAATATAGATATGTGAGTATATTACAGAAATGGGTCTATTATGGTATGTTATAATGTACACAGTATGAAGTATGTTGTGAATATTCTATAACTATAAGTATGTACAGGCTTTAGTGAGTACAAGCTATGTACAGGATATGAACAGGATATAAACATGAAAAACTATACAGAATATGAAATAAATAACTTTACAGAAATCTGAGAAATACAGCTATACAGAAATGGGAACTATGCAAGTTGTAAACAGTTGTAAAAAGATCAACAAAATAAGGCACAACAATTCAAATTTCCACATTTCAGTTTTTCAAAACATAAAGCTTTTTTTCACCAATACCTACAGTAAATGATATAAATGTATAAAAAATGCAAACAATTTCCAGTGACAGGATATGCTGTAAACTTTATATTCATTTTTGCTCCAAATGGCACAGCAGCCTCAGAGAAAACATTAGAATGAGGCAACTTCAACAAATGTACATACAAGGCAGCTCAGTTTACCATAAATTGTATGCGTGTGCATCTATTTCTGCATATTTAGCAAATATGTGCCAATTCTTCACTCAGTGAAGTGATGGTTAAGCTTCAGTAGCAGTTTGCTCTCTATCTGTGAAGCTGTAACTGTTTAGCAGTGAACAGGAGTCCTGCCTGACTAAGAAGTCCTTCACAAGCTCCAGATGCATGAAGAGCTGCATTTGATCGACAGCTTCTTGAGAGCTTCTTGATGTGAGGAAAGCCATGCAATAGATCCACACCTCCAGTGAATGGACATGAAAGGTAGCTCTCCAGCTCCCTGCTTCTGGCTTTCCTGACCCCATGGATCCATCATCTTAGTTGGTTAGGCTGCTATTTCCGCTGGCCTCATCCAGCTCTGAGTCTAAGGCTACGTTCACACTGCAAATCCGATTTTTCTGACACTATGCGACCCATAGCCGATCATGGTATGACAGTGTGAACGGCACAAATGCGATATTTTCAAATCCGATCTGGGTCACTTTCATATGTGGTACTGAATCCGATGTATATCCGATGTTTTAGAAAGCGACTGCTGTTTGAACGGTCATGTCGCATTAAATCCGTCTTTTACGTCACTGACACAAGACAGACGCCAATTATCAGCGCCGCAGAAGCGCCCGAGAAGACATCTCGAACGGTTCCTGACCATCCACTGTATTTGTTAGTGAAACGTTAACATTTTATTTGGACTGCATAATCTGCAGATTCTGACAGAAATGTGCAACTATCATTTGAAGCACCGCTCCTCTGAAACAGCAATAAGGATAATTATTAGGTTATCTACATTATTATGTAAATAACAAAATAACTTAAAGCAAAAAAACGTAAAGTCTTTATTTTAACCCTTTAAAGCCGGTCAGAGCAGGCACACTCTGTTTTGCGTAACTATTTTTAAATCTCGGTAGAACTGGAACCACGTAAGCTAGCGCAATAATTTTTTTTGCATATGAAACCGGAGGAATTGTACTTACATCTTATGCCATCAGCTTTTCCTTCCACATATAGCTTTGCAAAAATTGCATAAAAAGCGCTTACAGCAACAAAAACATAATATTCCACAAACAGGCTTTCTGGAATATTATCAGCTGTTCAGAACACTTCTTACGTAGGAATAGACGTCAGCGCGAACTATCGCATGTCCGCCATTACCTGCCCGAAACCGGAAGTGACCTCATTTTCGCGGAAGTGTAGTTTTTTTTTTTTACTTCAGGGCCTCATAAGCCTATACTGGTGTTTTTAAAAGTTATCTTTGACTTTATGACTTTCTGTATCATTTCTGGGATGCTTAGAACTCAAAATTTTGATGCATATGCCGGTTTTGCAAATTTGCATTACAATATTTATTTTTGTTTTTCCTGCAGTATATAAAATTTGGTGTATTTCAAAAATAAAGCTATGAAGACACTCAAACTAAATTTCCTGCAACTAAATTGTGCAACTTTTTTGTATTTACAGTTTTGAAGGATAAGCCTCTCCTTTCTCTAACTAGAAATATATGTTAAAAAATAAAAACGATTTTCAAATTTTTTTGTAGTTTATTGCACTTTTTGTAGTTACTATGCAATTAATGCATACATATTATTAAAATTTGGGTTATAATGGTTATATTGATGTATAGCAACTTGAAATGCTCCCAAAAATGGCACTACAGCATGTAAAAATATAATATAAGATCTGGCGGACTTTGTTCTATGGTAGGTCTTAAAGGGTTATGGGCCATCAGTCAAACAATATTGTTTGCTCTCGGTCTAAACAGAGCGCGTTGTGTGTGACATCTTCTTTTGCGCATGCGGGCCGCTTTGAGCATTCACACGAGAGAGCGTTTGCTGTCGCATTTGATTTGTAGTGTGAACAAACAGACAAAAAAATCGGATTTGATCAAAAAATCGGAATTGAGCATTAAGACCTGCAGTGTCAACGTAGCCTAAGTCTTGTCTGATGAAGTTGAGACCTGTGGAAAGATGTATGGTTTTCAAAAGAATTAGGTCTGGTCATTATAGTGCTGTATACACTGCCAAGCTGCGGATGTTTGGCAAGAAGATTTGATGACACTGGAGATGTTTTTTTCTCTTGTAGAAAAACAAAATCTTGTCATTCATATCCTGCACAAACAGTTTGCAATGAATTCCAGATTAAGTTTAAAATAAGAACGCGTGCAAGGCTAAGCAGTGATAGCCAATATATCCGACTGTTTGGCTGTTACTCTGGGAAAAGATGAGAAAGACAGTGATGGAAGCCGTGACTGGAGCTGCGATGTAGCCTATTTAATATTTATATTGTACGAACGTGATAATTATGCATATTGTAATAACGTGATATTATATTGTGCAAACGTGAAAGGTATATTGTACTAACATGATAGTATATTGTACAAACATGAAAAGTATATTGTTAGAACAATATACTTTTCACTTTTCTATTTTTCTTTTGCCTGGGTGGCAGCTCTACGCTTCCGTATCCGAGTCTTTTTTCAGTGTGGCCTCACAAAATTATCACGACTGCAACAACCATGAAAAGAGCTGGATGGACACTGCTGCTCAATTGCAGCTGCCTGGCCAATGTTTTTCATAAGTAATTTAGCAAAGTTCATGGTGGTGGTGCGTGTGTCTGTGTGAGTGAAAGACAGAGAGAGGGAGAGCGAGAGACAGATTTTGTATGATAAGCTTCATGTTATGGACACACAGTTTGAACACTCAAGTTGCATCAGAGCATCGGGCCGTATATTGTGAGACCCTGCATCGTCACCTATGAACTTCTAACCCCTGCGATTCAATTGTACAGTTTGAGCAGGAGCTGAATAATGCGACTGGAAAAAAAAAATCGCACAGTATTTGTCCAGCTTAATGCAGACTGTTTAAACTAAACAAGCTGCTGTTTCACATAATAAACCCTGTTA
>NW_024585361.1:4449-5973 GCF_018398535.1 Haplochromis burtoni
GCACTAAGGGAACACTGAATGACCTGGTGGGTTTTGTCCATAAAACTACTCATCTAAGATGACCACAAAGTAAAAGATCTCTCAGCAAAATTATGCAACATTTTAGGCACTATTGCCCCGAGCTGGGATTTTGTTTATTCTAAACATGAACTACTGTTACAGCAACAGACATGAACTACTGGTGTCCCACACAACAACTCAATATCCACTATGTGAAGGAGCCAAACACATGCTTTTTTCTCTCGTTAATCTACAGCACCAAATCATCAGTCAGTGACCTGTGAGCTCGCCTCTTCTCCCGTCTGAGCTACAACATGGCAGAGCTGCCTCTGTCACCTGATAAATAACAGTGAGACATTCCACATACATGCAGTCACACATGTGCTTCAAATACAGTCATGAACCAACAAGTCATCCTCCAATTTCACCTGTGATCTTGTGTCACCATTACTCTCTGAGCTTTGTGTTGGTTCTTCTGTCACTGACAAATAGGACATACATGACAATAAGAATAAAATGTGGAGCCGCTTCAGTGTTTCTGTCAAATTGGGCAGATCTTGACTCATCACTAATGTTTGTAGCGTGAGTGCATTTTAAAACTGTGCAAACTGCACTACAAGGTGGAATATTTGCAAAATCTGACTACCTCATGATATTTTGTCTCAAAAATTAACCCTATGAATATGTCAGTGCCATTAGGATGAAATTATTGTGTCACCAACATTTAACCTTAGACATATAATTTTAACAGCCTCTGTAAACTAATATCCTGGCCTGCTCGAGGCTGCTGTTTTCTCTGACAGTTTCAATCAAAATTAGAAATGCTGCTCTGAGACTGAGAGAACTAATAGTGCTGCCTGTTGTGCAGTTAGTTTCCAAAACACGTTATTCATGGTTACATACTTAGACTGATGTGGGCCAAAGCCTAGCATAGCCTGTAACGTTATTATGACGGACACATTTCACGAGTGAACTTGGCTTTAAGTGACTGACAGGTTTCTTTGAAAAACACTTTCTTATATCCAGGTTCTTCCTCTTTGCTGCCATCCTCCTCTCTTCCTTGCAGGGCTTCGCAGCGCATGTTTGCCGCTGCTAAAACTAAACAGAGCTCACTGAAAGGCTCAGCCAATCACATTGGCCATATTTGTCACATGATGTAGGACTCCAGTAGAGGACGTAACTTAACTCTTTCTCCACCGCTGGGTGCTATAAGGATTGTTTTTCTTTAGTCGAAGAGATCAAATTATTGGTGGGGACAATTCAATAACCGCTGGATATTGGTGGGGACGTGTCCCTTCCGTCCATGCCAAATCTACGCCCTTGGCTCGTCCCTTTAACAGCTCGAGCTGCAAGTCTACTGTAACATGAGACTGACATCCAGCTAACCACAGCTAAAAAGATATTTAGAGAAAACTTACCGTTTCCTCAGGTTACACGTTTTTTCACGTGGAAAAGTTGGTTTGTTTTGGCTCTCACTGAAGACACTGACACTGAAGACATAGCTGTTCTTTTGTACTGCTTTTA
>NW_024585361.1:7482-8840 GCF_018398535.1 Haplochromis burtoni
ATTCTTCTTTTAATTCCTTTTGTTTTCATAGATCCAAATTAACAATAAGCTGTTCGTAATATTCCAAAAAAACTTAACAAAAACCCATGACTGTCGATCACCTAAAATCCAAACAAGAATTGGACATAAATCCCCTCAAACTATAGCAACTGGTCTCTTCATTTCTTACAAGATTATGAACTATTGTTGAATGAAGAGAATGAAGTGACTGGATTAATACTTGGGCAGGACCCTGTTTGCATCACATTGTAATAGACATGGAACCTCTTTGACATAATTTCTTTTAACCTCTGTCCTAGAATTTAACCAAGACATCTTGACATCAAAACCTTACCAATTCTCTATAAAAACTCTTTTGTAGTGTTGTATGATGTATTTGAGTTAATTGCATCAATGTACAGTAATATTGTATGTCTAAAATCTAGGATGAAATTGTGTTCATTTTCAATTACTCCGTAAAAACGTGGTGAAATTAACATGGTTACAATCTGTATAATACACAACATACACAACAAAAAAAGGCTAGACATGTGTAGCTTATAAACCTTTGTGTAACGTTTGTTCCTAATTAGCCTAACAATGTCCTGAGAAAGTGCTTTACTAATAACTCCTTACAAAGCAAATTTTTTCCTTAATGACACTTTAGAGGTTTAAGTCTTTTTTGGTTTTATGCCATTATTTATAACATTGTGTGACTATATGACTGTAACATAAGTTAAAGGGCAAAAATGTCTGGTGTTTTTTAAGGGGAAAATGTAGATTTTTAGGGATTGTGCAGCAGCCCTATATTGTTGATAAAAAGAGTTTTTTTCTCATGAGAGTAATCAGTGTTGCCATCCATCACTCTTGTCCTGGTTGTGATTTCAGTAGAAGTCAAGAAATAGCCAACTCCAATCAAGAAACAACTTAATGATACTTCACTAACCTTGAGTAGATTTTCATTGTATTAGAACTAATTTTTTTGTTGCAGTGCATTAATTTTCTACAATTAACAATTCAAAACATAGAAAAGGACTTGCATTTAGTATATTTACCTTACTTTGGGGGCTTAATAGATTCATTTTAAGTAATTTTATCTAAAATTGAGCTTTTTAAATGTTGTTTAAATAATTTTATTTCTGGATTAAAAAGTCTTATTTCAAGATTTCTTATTACGTGAAATCAGATTGCTGCATAGGACAGATAAATCTTAGGTAGGTTGCATAGTTTTTCTATGGTGAGTGTAAAGCCTACCTTTGAAATTATAATGGAAACTTTACCAGGGTGCAGTATTTGCATTGAAAGCTGAAATTATTAATTACCTCTAGTGAGAGTTTTCATTTTGAACTTAGAGACTGAAGAGAGATATAATGACTGAC
>NW_024585362.1:0-1359 GCF_018398535.1 Haplochromis burtoni
GCCACTTTCCAGCACCTCATGAGGTGCTGCAGCCACACGCTGCATATGTGGCCACCTACCTGGATGACGTGATCATCCACAGTGACACCTGGGCAGAGCATGTGCAGCGGGTGGCCACGGTTCTAAAATCCATGAGGCCAACCCAAAGAAGTGTGCAGTTGGATGGAGGGTAAAACGTCCAGTATCTGGGGTGCCACTTGACAGGTGTGTCCACAGATGTAGAAAACAGCAGCTACTGCATCCTGCCTACTCCCAAAGATTAAAAAGGAGGTGAGACGTTTCTGGGGTTGGCTGGTTACTATCTCCGGTTCTTCTCCGGTTTTCGGACCCAATCAGGCCCTTGACCGATCTCACCTGA
This sequence comes from Haplochromis burtoni, assembly GCF_018398535.1. Lineage (NCBI taxonomy): Eukaryota > Metazoa > Chordata > Actinopteri > Cichliformes > Cichlidae > Haplochromis > Haplochromis burtoni. Next base: position 359 of record NW_024585362.1, read on the forward strand.
AAGGACACCCCAGATCTGGTCCAGTGGACAGAGTGGCAAATGTGCAGGTGAAAAAGGCTCTCTGTGGGGAGCCACTGTTCCACACACCTAACTTTCCCCTCCCATTCATCCTGCAGACGGACGCCTCAAACACAGGGCAGGGGGGCGTTTTCTCCCAGCAGGTTAGGGGTATCGACCAGCCCATTCTCTACATCAGCCGGAAACTGACAGACTGGGAAAGAAGGTACAGTATGGTCGACAAGGAGTGCCTGGCTATCTGTGGGCAGTCAACTCTCTTCATTATTACCTCCTTGGATGCTCATTTACTCTCTGACCACGGACCACGTGCCACTGCAATGGCTCCAAAGCATGAAAGATACCAAAGCCCGGATCACCCGGTGGTATCTGGCTTTACAGCCCTTTAAATTCAGATGATCCATAGGCCATAACAGATGGCCGTGGCCGATTTTTTGTCCCGTTCCTGGTCTCAGTCGGGCGGTGGGGGTGTGTGGCAGGGGTGTGATCTTTGGCTCTGCTGCAGTGGAGTGGTAGTGTAGTGGGCTCGAGGGGCAATGCCAGTGAGGCTGAGGGCCAGGTAGAAGGAATCACACATATGAACTCTGTTCCTTCTTTAGTGATGCTGGGGACATTGGAGGATGGAGCCAACTGGACAGCTGGCCATGGAGAAAGCAAAGATGCTGACCTGGAAGCATTGTGTGTGCCATAACAAATAAAAGAAACAAATAAACAGTTGTGAAACGCTATGTGTGGCTCCAAGTCTTTCACACAGGACAAAAGGCATACTTTGGATAAGAGCATGCAGCATTTTATATTAACTGAAGGCTTTTGGGGGAGTTCTTAGGACATCCTGATAATAATGAATTACAGTAGTCCAGCCTAGAAAAAATAAATGCATGAACTAGTTTTTCAGCATCACTCTGAGACAGAATATTTGTCACGGTCCCCGTGTCTCTCTGGCTGGCTCACGCTGGCTACAGGTTTTGTTGTTGTTCTTTTTTGTT
>NW_024585362.1:3647-7164 GCF_018398535.1 Haplochromis burtoni
CAGGCTAAATGATGTTCTTCTAAATTTTTGACACGTCATTTCCTCTCCAGCTTACAAGTTATCTGCTTTAAGGTAAGTGTTTGAGAATTATACCAGGGAGTTAAGTAATTCTGATTTGAGGCTCTCTTTATCACAGGAGCTACAGCATCCACCGTCATACGTAGTAAAGAGTTAAAAATGATTAACAAAATAATCGACCTCTGTTGTTGGAGCAGCGTTCAGATAGCTGCTCTGCTGTGTGTTGGTACAGGGCATTGAAGATGATAACAGTGGGTGAATTATATTCTTAAACTTAGTTATAGCACTTCTACTGCGCGCTGCCGTGTAATCAATTATTGTAAATTTAAATGTTAAAAACAGTTCAACCTGATCTAAAACTGGTGTTTCTCACATCACTGTTGCTGTTTTTGTCATCTAACATGCACATCTGTGTCATTTTTTTGCTCTTTGTGTATGAAGCCTCCTACGCTGCTCTCACCTCACCCTCCCAGATGGCTCACCGAGCTGTTCTGCAATCTGGTACTCTTGCTCCTGCTGCCAAATCGCATGCAGAAAAAGCAGAGCAGCCTTGCTGAAAGAAGCTTCCAGATTTATAAATGTGCTGGATGCTCATCCTTTTAAAAACCTTTTCTAGTGTCTAACTTTCACAACTATAGTTTGCTATACATACACACAGATATAGTCAGTCTGTCTTAAATAAACCCAGCCTTCTGCTTGACTGTCTCCAATTTGCATAATGGTGCAAATTACAATATGGTTGAAAATGTGACCAGTTATGATGAAATTTTAGCGTCATATATGAAATACTTTTCAAGGTATATTGTTTTGACAAATTGCCGAATTGTAAATGACTTTAAATATGTCCTATATTTCAGATTCCTGTAAGTAGCCACCCTTTGCTTTGTTGACAGCGTTGCAAACCCTCGGCTTTCTTTCAATGAGCTTCATGAAGTAGTCACCTGAGATGGTTTCCCTTCACAGGTGTGGCTGTCAGGGTTCATTTGTGGAATTTCTTGCCTTCTTAATGGGGTTGGGACCATCAGTTGTGTTGTGCAGAAGTCAGGTTGGTACACAGCTGACAGCCAACTGTTAGAATTCATATTATGGTAAGAACCAATCAGCTAAGTAAATAGAAACAACAGTCTGTTACGATATACATCGTGTGAACTCCTGTTATAGAATGTGTTGAACTGCATTGTAATAATAATAATAATAATAATAATAATAATAATAATAATAATACATTTTATTTGAAAGCGCCTTTCAGAACACTCAAGGACACTGGTGGTGGTCAGAGGGCCCGGTGGCGCCTGTGTCCGGCAGCCTCGCCTCTGTCAGTGCGCCCCAGGGTGGCTGTGGCTACAATGTAGCTTGCTATCACCAGTGTGTGAATGTGTGTGTGAATGTGTGTGTGAATGGGTGAATGACTGAATGTAGTGTAAAGCGCTTTGGGGTCCTTAGGACTAGAAAAGCGCTATACAAATGCAGGCCATTTACCATTTACACTGTAAACAGTAAAATAATAAAAGCAACATAAAAGCAAGCAGTTCACACAATCATAAAAGCATAAGAAATGAAACAAATTTAAAATAGCAGAGTGGAGAGGTTATGTGGGATAAGCTATTTTGAACAAGTGAGTTTTGAGCTGGGACTTAAAGAGAGAGAAGGAAGAGATGTTTCTTAAATCAGATGGTAGGGAATTCCAGAGTTGAGGAGCAGAGCAGCTGAAAGCCCTGCTCCCCATGGTGGCAAGACGGGGGGAGGGGACAGAGAGAGAAAGGGAAGAAGACACCGAGATGGGGCGGTGATCTGAACCAGATCAGAGAGATATGGAGGAGAGAGATGATGAATAGCCTTAAATGTGTACAAGAGTATTTTGAAATTGATACGATATTTGACCGGGAGCCAATGAAGCTGCTGCAGGACAGGAGTGATGTGGTGGATAGAAGGGGTCCTGGTGATAATACGGGCAGCAGAGTTCTGGACGCGTTGGAGCTTGTGGATGGATTTTTGGGTAAGACCAGAAAGAAGTGAATTACAATAATCAATCTGGGAAGTAACAAGGCTATGGACAAGAATGGCAGCGGCATGTGGGGTGAGAAAAGGACGGAGACGATTAATGTTTATGGTTACTGTTGTTTAACAGATACAGTATTTTAGTTGTCACCACAAGGAGGCACTGTTTTCACTGTAAGGGCACGTATGCTGAGTCATCACGCCCCTGAGAAGAAAGAACAAAAATGGCACCCGTGAGTAAACGTTTTGCCGCGTGTTAAGGTGGAATAAAGTTCCCAAAATATTAAGGACATTTTTGCCTCCGTCGTCATTTTCCTTTGAGTTGGTCGCTGTCAATGCTGCAATACTCAACAGAGTCTCAACAGGTTATGGGCCCAGGGCTGACTCGAAGAGGAGTTTTTTCTTATGAAGATCCGGAGCCGCAATGGATAGCAGGCTAACGGGTAAATAGCAACATGGATCAACGAGGAGCAAGCAGGCTGCCTCGACTTATGTTTGACGGAGATGAGACCAAATATGAACTTTGGGAAACTAAGGTGCTAGGATATTTGCACTTGTTGGGATTAAAAGACACTGTTCTGAAGGAACCGAACGGCGCGGCTGAAGTAGCAGCAGACGGTAAGAAGAACGCAGACGCTTACGCCGAGTTAATCCAATTTTTGGACAATAAAAGCCTCTCACTGATTATGAGAGATGCCCCTGATAATGGGAGAAAAGCACTAAAAATATTGAGGGACTACTACGCTGGAAAGGGGAAGCCCCGAGTCATCAACCTGTACACCACGCTGACATCCCTTCAGAAAAAGAGGGAAGAGAATGTCACAGACTATGTCATCAGAGCCGAGGCCACCATTACAGCGCTGCGCAACACGGGTGAGACTTTAGGTGATGGATTACTGATTGCTATGGTTTTAAAGGGACTACCTGAAAGTTTTAAACCATTTGCAATACACATGACCCACGATAAGGAAGATATGACATTTGCTGAGTTCAAAACAACGTTACGAAGTTTTGAAGACACCGAAAAGACAAGCGCATCGGAGTGTAGCGACAATATAATGAAAACAGTAGTAAGAACCGGGCGTGAGCACACGAGATCAAGCACACAATGCAGATACGAGAGCGATGTGGACATTGTGTGTTTCAAGTGTGGAAAGGCCACCGAGCAAAAGTGTGCTCCACGTGGAGGACATGGTGCAGTCATTGCAAAAGCAACACACACAGTTGTACCACATGTAGACATAAAGACAAACAAGAGGTTGCAGATGAGAGTGGCAACGGATCCAAAGCAGAAACGCTGGATTATGCCTTCAGGATTAAGGGTGCAGACATCAAAGTCCAATAGTCAGCATCAGTGTTGGTCAAGTTACTTGAAAAAAGTAATCAGTAACTAATTACTGATTACTTCCCCAAAAAAGTAATCAAATGGAAAAGTCTCTTTTTAAAACTTGTTTTATTAGTTTTAATCTTTTAACTTTATGCATCAAGCAAAAATTTAATT
>NW_024585362.1:7788-8837 GCF_018398535.1 Haplochromis burtoni
GCAGCGTTCCTACGGGAAAGTAACGGTAATCTAATTACCGTTTTTGCAATAGTAATCCCTTACTTTACTCGTTACTTGAAAAAGTAATCGGATTACAGTAACGCGTTACTGCTTATCTCTGGTCAGCATACAGCATTGAGGAGAAAGGCCTGTTGGTGGACACTGGGGCTACCCAGTAATGACATCGCCAAATTCAAGAGCTTTGACGATGCGTTCAGACCGGAGTCACACAGCGTGGAACTGGCAGACGTTACCCAGTGCGGAGGCATCACCCAACAGAGGGGGGACGCAGAGGTGTTCCTGATTGACAATACAGGCCAATGACACAAAGCAACTGTTAAAGATGTGCCGTTTATTCCATCATACCCCCAGGACATATTCTCAGTAAAGTCAGCAACTGCATTAGGAGCAACAGTCACAAGGGCAGGACATGTTTACCCACAAAGACGGTACTAACTTTAACATTCATGTGTATAGCAAGTTGTACTATTTGCAGACTGAAGTTGAGGGTAATGATAAGTGTAACACGTGTCATGACATACAGGCATGGCATGAGATATTAGGTCATTGCAACTACGAAGATGTAGTAAGATTGCAGGGTGTGGTTAATGGTATGCAGATTAAGGGGAGAACTGATAGACCTGACCAGGATTGTGAAATGTGTATCCAAGGAAAGTTTGCACAAACCCGAAATAGAGATCCTGATACAAGAGCAAAGGCTCCTTTACAGATGGTACACACAGATTTAGCGGTCCGATAGCCACTGAATCTATTGACGGGTACAAATATGTACAGTTATTCACTGATGATTATCCAAACTCAGTGTTTGTATATTTCCTGAAGACAAAAACTGATACGCTGCAGGCAACAGAGAAATTTCTAGCAGATGTTGCACCATATGGCAACGTAAAATGCATCAGATCAGACAATGGCACAGAGTTCACATGCAGAGATTTCCAAACCCTGTTAAAAAAAATGGCATTAAGCATGAGACATCAGCCCGTACTCACCCCATCAGAACGGTACAGCCAAGAGCAGGTGGCGTATTC
>NW_024585363.1:0-1255 GCF_018398535.1 Haplochromis burtoni
AAACTATATATATTTTTTTCAAATAATTAAAAAAACAAACAAACAAACTTCATTTACCTGTTACTACCACACACCCAATCCGATTGTTGGTACTTGCTGGCTTGTGTAGCCACTAGGTAACAAAAGCTCAACACGGCCCTTAGCATCCTGGAGCACTTCTGTTGTGTTTTGGAGTTTGTACGTGCTTTGTCTCTAGGGGCCACTGTAAATATTCTTTTATTTATTCACTCCACAAAAAATGAAATAAATAAATTATAAAATACAAAAACCAACTATTTACATTTCATACATTTCAACTTTTAACTACTTAAATTTTCAGCTTTTTCCTTTTAAACAAATTTAAAGTGAAACAACACAAAACACTGCAAACCACAACACAGTAAAATATAAACTAAAATATGGAAAAAAGGGTGAAAAAAAGAACGCCCAGATCTTTAATTAAGGGAAAGGTTGGCATTTAGAAATAATAATATCACACTCAATTGACTGCGTTTTATCTTCCCATTGCACTGATGGCTGGACAGTTCTTAGGTGCCTGTGCATGTTGTTTGTGGAGCCGGCTCTATATGATATCCTTTTCTTGTAGACTCTACACTCTGCCTTTGTTTTGACAATAAGATTGAAATGGCTCCAGACTTTGCTTCTTTTCTTGGTGTCACTCATTTTCTTTACTGTACCTTTCTCTGTACCGGCTCGCATCGTTCACTTCAAAGATCCGGCTCTAGGAGCCATTTTGCTTGTGACCGACCCATCACTATTTGCTGCCTAAGTTGTGGTCTGGAACCTGTACGTCGGTAAGATTAGAGCTTCTAGTGACTGTGAAGACTGAACCTAACTCAGACAGTTAAGACGATTCTTGAATTTTGATTTAATCAAGATTTTGATGCAAATTTGTGTTACTGAAGCTCCGAGAGGGAGGGGTGTGTTATTTAATTAAATTGCATGCTGGTTTAAATTCATGTTGGGTACCTCCTAAGGAATTGTGGACTGCATTAAGTCCACTGTGATGACTAATTGGCTAACTTGATCTGAAAATACCATCGCAGATTTGTTTGAATCTTTTTTCATGTCACTGATGGTGGTATAAAAAAGGAAGGCATGCTCTTAGCAGACAGGGGAGTTGTGTGTTCAGTGTTTGCTATTATGTGCTCCACTTTTGTTCTGAAACAACTTCAGAAGACATTGATGGAGTACGGTTGAGGACCAGGGCCCTATTTCAGGAAGCCGGTTTAGTGCAAACTCTGAGTAAGTATAC
>NW_024585363.1:3292-8834 GCF_018398535.1 Haplochromis burtoni
ACAACACTGTTAAAATGACACATTAGTCCATAAGTTATGTTATAAATATAAATAATAAATGAGCTTAAAATATGGATCACAGACAATTTGAGAACAGATCAACTTGTCAACATTGTCATTCCCTAAAATATTCCCTTTCCATCTGAAAAGCACTTGCCATTAATGTCAATCCAACTACTACATGGGTAGTTTTTTTTTTTAAACTGATATTTCCAAGTGTGTTTTGGAGAAATAGTTCTTTTTAATATCAAGACACTAAAAATATCTCAAGCATTGTCGAGGCCATGCCAAAGAAAATGAAGAAACTTCAGCAAAGACAAAGCCTATAAACTATAAAACAATGATGTCAGAAAAAGGTGATAAAGGTGCACACATTTTATGGTGCAAGACAAACTTTTTGTCTTGTCCATGTGTCAAAACAGAAACTGAGCTTCCGAAAGCCTTTTTAAATTTTCAGTTTTCAATGACCCAAACACTGTTTATGTGTTCTACCACCACCATTTTCTAAGAATGAAACTTAGCATGTAGCATCTTTTCCTTATTGCATTTTCAACTGTACTGGAGAACTAAAATGTTTCACACAGGTGCTGAAACAGTGTGGTTTCTCACTTTTGTGAACTGGCATGTGTTATTTCAAGTTTCCCTCTACCTGAATCTTTTCTAGAGGTGCTACAAGAATGTGGCTTCTCACCTGTGTGAATTCGCATGTGTGTCTTTAACTGACCCCTCTGAATAAACCTTTTCCCACAGGTGCAACAACAATGTGGCTTCTCACCTGTGTGAATTTGCATGTGCATATTCAAAATGTGTTTCAAACGAAATCTCTTCCCACAGGTGCTACAAGAATGTGGCTTCTCACCGGTGTGAATTTGCATGTGTCTAGTCAAGCTTGACTTCCAAAAAAAAAAACAAAAAAAACCCCCTTTTCCCACAGGTGCTACATAAATGTGCGGTCTCGGAATTTTGAACACTCGGGCCTGATACGATTTGCTCCCACTCATTTCTGTGCAAGTTACCACCCTTGACTTCATCCTGATCTGTGTCAGGAGATTTGTGAGAATGGAGCTGGTCACTGCTTGGTTCTGGTTCACTATGATCATTTTCTTCACGAGCAGGAAAAGTTTCAGTCTCCTGCTTTAGAACAACCGTTTTTCTACTTCACTGGTACAGAGTTCCTCTTGTTCCTCTTTAATCTGTGAAGGATCCTCCTGGTGTAGACTGGAGTTCTTCTCCTGGTTACAGACCTGCTGATTTGTGAGCCCATCCTCGTCCTTACAGTCATGTTGTGGAAATCTTAAATCTAAATAATAAAAAAAAAAAACATACATTTGAGAAATTACAACCATTAGAAGGTCTCTACATGGTAAGCATATGGCTTAGACAGATCTACGATGAGTAAATAAAGACGATATATAATCAAACAAAAGCACAAAGTGGTATCTCTTAAATTTTGTTATCAAAGTGCACAAAACATTAAAAAATTTGCTTAAAATTATTCAAAAACTTTACAGGACACTCACTGCAGGATTTATTTATTGTTTAGATTAACCATTCATTGCCTTAAAGTTGGGGAGAATGGGAGGTAGAGCCTTCAGCTTTCAGGTCCCTCTTCTGTGGAAAAAGCTGCCAGTTTGGATTCGGAAAACAGACACTCTTTTTAAAAAAAGATTAGGCTTAAAAATTTCCTTTTTGATAAAGCATACATTTATGGCTGGATCAGGTGGCCCCGATTAGGCTCATTGAGATTTAAACTGGGTGAGAGAGCCAATCTTTCTTATACCTGGGGGTATAGAGTTCCACAGCCTGGGAGCAGAACAGCTAAAAGCTCTGCTTCCCATCCTGGTGAGGCGGAAGGAAGGCACAGAAAGCTGGATAGAAGAAGAAGATTGAAGTGAGCGGACAGAAAAGGTAGTGGTTAACAGGTCAGAAAGGTAAGGAGGTGCGAGGTTATGAATGGCCTTGAAGATGAGCACAAGTTTGAAAACTATCCAGAATTTCACAGGGAGCCAGTGAAGTTCCTGAAGAACAGGGGTGATGTGCTGGTAGGAGGCAGTTCTGGTGATAATGTGAGCAGCAGAGTTCTGAACCAGTTGAATCTTATGGAGGGATTTTTGGGGGAGACCATGCGAGAGAGAGTTGTAGTAGTCGGGAGGTAACAAGACTGGGCAAGAATGGATGTAGACTGGGTGACAAGAGAAGGACGAAATCTGTTAGTGTTGCGTAGATGGAAATAGGCAGAACAGGTGAGATTATTGATGTGAGATTTATTTTGATTTGATTTCGTGGCTCAAGAGTTGGGAGTTCGCCTTGTAATCGGAAGGTTACCGGTTCGAGCCCTGGCTTGGACAGTCTCGGCCGTTGTGTCCTTGGGCAAGACACTTCACCCGTTGCCTACTGGTGGTGGTCAGAGGGCCCGGTGGCGCCAGTGTCCGGCAGCCTCGCCTCTGTCAGTGTGCCCCAGGGTGGCTGTGGCTACAATGTAGCTTGCCATCACCAGTGTGTGAATGTGTGTGTGAATGGGTGGATGACTGGATGTGTAAAGCGCTTTGGGGTCCTTAGGGACTAATCAAGCGCTATACAAATACAGGCCATTTGATAGTCGACGTAATCGTGACTAGTCGACAAGTCGTGGCAGCCCTACCTTACAGTATAAACCCCCTTCAGGACACTGTTGTTGGGATTAGAGTGGGATGCAAAAGTTTGAGCAACCTTGTAAATAGTCATTATTTTCCTGTATAAATCGTTGTTTGTTACAATAAAAAAAATTCTCAGTTAAATATCATATTGCCTGTCCTGTTTGGCTCTTTTGCCATCAGAGTTATTGTCTAAAGGCGAAGAAAGCTGCCCAACGGATTTACTTTACCAAAGGGACCATCCCAGCCTTGCCGTAATGGTCCATTTGATTCACCTTTTGTTTATTTTATTTTCACTTGCTAAATACGGGACAGACTTGACTGGGGAAAAGAAAGGGGAGAAGGAAAGAAAAATAGTGGGGAAGAGGAATGGTTATAAAGGGCAAAAAACAAAAAACAAAATAAGCAGACAAAAAATACATGTATCAATCACCTGGATCACCTGTTGAGAAAGAACAATGGCAGTGGTTCCCAAACTTTTTTTGCTGGGTCCCCGTTTGTTTTACAAGAAAAATGTTTGTGTGATGCAGAGGAAGCCTTTTCTCCGCCCACAGCGCAAACAGAGCCGCTTGAGGTATGCTAAAGCACATTTGGACAAGCCAGCTTCATTCTGGAATAAGGTGCTGTGGGCTGATGAAACTAAAAATGAGCTATTTGGGCATAACAAGGGGTGTTATGCACGGACTGGGAATCTTGTCAAAGTTGAGGGACACATGGATTCCACTCAGTATCAGCAGATCCTGGAGACCAATGTCCAGGAATCAGTGACAAAGCTGAAGCTGCGCCGGGGCTGGATCTTTCAACAAGACAACGACCCAAAACACTACTCAAAATCCACTAAGGCTTTCATGCAGAGGAACAAGTACAACGTTCTGGAATGGCCATCTCAGTCCCCAGACCTGAAAATTACTGAAAATCTTGGGTGCAAGTTAAAGAGAGCTGTCCATGCTCGGAAGCCATCAAACCTGAATGAACTAGAGATGTTTTATAAAGAGGAATGGTCCAAAATACCTTCAACCACAATCCAGACTCTCATTGGAACTTACAGGAAGCATTTAGAGGCTATAATTTCTGCAAAAGGCAGATCCACAAAATGTTGATTTCATGTCCTTTTTTGTGGTGCCCAAATTTATGCACCTGCCTGATTTTGTTTAAACAATTACTGCACACTTTCTGTAAATCCAATAAACTTCATTTCACTTCTTAAATATCACTGTGTGTGTCTCCCATATGATATATTTAACTGACATTTTTTATTGTAACAACCAATGATTTATACAGGAATATAATGACTATTAACAAGGTTGCCCAAACTTTTGCATCCCACTGTATTTCCCTATATGAATAAAATAGAATTGAACTGAGTGAAGGAGGCCATGTTAGACAAACTGAAGAATCATTTATGCACAAATCATAGTGGGAGTTGTTTTTTTTGTTTTTTTTAATTTATTTATTTATTAAATAGGATATGGGAGACTTTTCTTTAATAATGCCATATCACCTCACACAAGGAATGAGTTTCATGATTCTTAGTGCAGTGGAACCCTGTTTGTATATTTTCTTAATTTTCTTCTCTCGTATGCTTTCATAAGGTCAGTACTGTTAGGGCAGTTAGCATTCTCTTAAAATCTGTTTGCAAGTCCTGCTCCATGTTTTACATAAACATGGAGCAGGACAAAGACAGCGCTCTGTATGTTATAGACATTCATCAACATCTTTTTGCAGCAAATCCTCTGTATCCAGTGACCAGGGAAGATTTAAAAAAAAAAAAAAAAAAAAAAAAGTCAAGAACAAACCAGGAACCAATAGCAATACCAGTTCTGAAAGAAAGTGATGATGGATTGGCCACACAATCAGGAAATCCACCAATAACATCACTGCACAGGCCTTGTGCTGTGATGACATTACAGCACAATGTGATTGTTTGTTAAAAGCTTAGTTTCAAATCAATATTTTAAACTGATTGTTCAGTCCTAATGGGGATAATTATGTTAGTGTATGATAATTTTTTTTTAAATCTACAACTGTTTATAACCTGTATAGTTCACATTTCTGTATCTCTCATATTTCTGTATAGTTTTTTATATTTATATCCTGTTCATAGCTTGTACTCACTACAGCCTGTACATACTTATAGATATAGCATATTCATAACATACTTCATACCGTGTACATTATAACATACCATAATAGACCCATTTCTGTAATATACTCACATATCTATATTATTTCTAATATCTATTTGTAATACATCTATATCATGGCTAAAGCACTTCTGGATGGATGCAAACTGCATTTTGTTGCCTTGTACCTGTGACATGTGCAATGACAAACTTGAATTCTATTCTATATGCGAGCAATATTCAAATATTCTCTCTCATGCAGTGAACAGCGGAGATTTCTGTCTACATGCAGAAAGTCATCATTTATGAGGCATACAGCTTGCCACTCCAACTTGGTCCTTGTGGCCAATAATCCAGTTTTCATCGTCTCAACATTTTTCTACATACTGTGTACAGTTCTGGACTAACATGACTTAAATCTGGTGGAATTTTTTGTTTTTTATTAAACAGAAGATTTGAAATCCAGGTTTTATTTTACTGTGCTAACAGAAAACATGTCTTCAGTGAGGCAGTATCCCAGGCGGTAATGCACACCATGTGTCTTTGTGACATTTTGATGAGTCCTATGCATTTCTATATTATGAAATCTGTATATGACACTTTTACATACCTATTCTGGTGAGATTTAGTCCAGGATTCAACAACAAATCCAGCTGTTCTCCGGTCCAGACATAAATGCCGCTTTTGGTTTCCGGCTTCAGTTCAAGCTGCTCTCCTTCCCCAATGATGAAGATTTCCTCCTGTACCTCTTTAATCTTTGAAGGCTCTGTGTTCTGCTGGTCCAGA
>NW_024585364.1:0-8818 GCF_018398535.1 Haplochromis burtoni
TGGAAAAATCCACAGTCTCGTGGTTCCAATAAATGATTGATGGGAGACTGCGAGGTTTCCGATTGACCTCTGAGGTAAAAAAAAAAAAAAAAAAATCATGAGGAAATCATCTCAGTGAACATTATTGTCAAAATGTGGTTTGCTGAGTGATTAACACTGAAAAACTTCTGGGAAATGTTTTTATTTATTTTGGAATAAAATGTATAACTGCTCAATTATCTCCAAACCTGCTGTCAGCCACCAGGACAAAGAAGAGATGAATATTATCATCATGTCTGAGTCACATGTTTATAACGTATGAACACTGAAGCGCCAGCCTTTGAATTTTATCCAGAAAACAGAGACAGGTTATATCCTTCCTTACATCCTCCTGTGAGTGACAAATTAAAGGAAAATCCTTAACCTTTGACCCTCCACATCACATGTTGCTGGCGACCTTGACATCAACTTGATGCAGCCTGTTAGTTTAACAGATACAACACTGGACCTCAAAGTGTACAGAGTACAAACTACATATCCCATGAGTACATCCAATTCTGTCTCACAAAGAGATGCCATCCCACCACTGGACTGCAGGGTTTTTGTTAAACTAGAAACACCAGTGCTGTCTTCATTATGAAAATAAAATATTGATCATTTTTGAGAATAATATCTGAAATATTTAAATGTGCAGATTACTGCTGTTGTTTTAGGACAAACTGCCACAGCTGTTGTTCCCTCTACAACTCATTGTGTAGAGAAGTCAGTGGAACAACTGATCATCCATTGTCTTCATTTCAAGAGGCTGCAACCATGATGGGTAAAAACTTTGGGAACACTTGGGGAAATTTTTGTAGATTCTCAGAAAACTTGTTTAAGACTAAACAAGCCCAACAGTCTATTTATACACGGCTGTGGTTGCTCAGCCTCAGAGTCTTAATTCAGATCAGATGAGTTGTACAGAAATGAAGATAATCTCCATTTCTGTACAACACATCTGCAACTGTGACAGCAGCAGCACATCATTGGCTAGGCTGTCCAGTGCAAGTCGCTCACTTCCAGCCTTGTCCGGCCTGAAATGATGGGACTACGGTGATTTAGAAAGATGTTACAGATGTGAAACTGAAGAGTCTGCTTTTTATAAACAGTTGCTTTATTACAAAAATGTACATATTTAAAACTATAATGAGACTTAATAAAAACTCTACAAAGTCTATATACAAAAAGAAAAGAAAGAAAGAAAGAAAGAAAGAAAGAAAGAAACAAACAAACAAACGTTTGAACCCGACTGCAGTCCTGCCTGCAATCCAACTGGCTGAAGTCGAAAGAGCAGCCGCCGCCTCAGAAGTCAGCGTCCAACCGGAAGGTGTTGTCCGTGGGCGTCGCCATCACGCCCATCCTCTGGTACTCGCCCACCCGCTTCTCAAAGAAGTTGGTCTTTCCCTCCAGGGAGATGTTCTCCATGAAGTCAAAAGGGTTCTCCACCCGGTAGATCTGCACACAGAAACACCATGTCAGTCAGCTCCACCCACTGCCCCCACCCTGAGGTCACCCGCCCCCACCCACGGGCGAGTTCAGATAGGCGTCTGTGTCGCACTGCCGCTGCCCGTCAGAGAACCACTCGTCCTCTGACCAGACTCTGCAGCAGCACTCAGCCCCCATCACTGGCTGAGGTCCGTACCCCTGCGCACTTCATCATCACTCACACCACCACCTTCATCATGTTGCTCTCTGAGGTCAAAGAGTTCCTGAAATGTGTCTGTGTGGAGAACTGATCATGTTTTATTTTAAGTTTAGCTTGTCACTGAGATGAGTGCGGATGTTTCGCGATGCTGTTTTTCTGCCTTTAAGTCAGTCACATGATCACATGACCTGTGTGGGGCGTTACCTTGGAGAAGCCGAGCTCCAGCAACAGTCTGTCGGCCACGAACTCGATGTACCGTTTCATCATGTCGCAGTTCATCCCGATGAGCTTGACGGGCAGAGCGTCAGTCAGGAACTCCTGCACACAAACCAATAAACCCATTAAAGCCATCCTGAACCAGTAAATCCACCGTGAACCAGTGGGCCCAACAGAGCAGCTTCACCTGCAGCTGGGACTCACCTGCTCGATCTCCACGGCGTTCTTGATGATGCTGATGACAGTTTCCTTGGGCGGTTTGTTCACCAGGTGTTTGAACATCAGACAGGCAAAGTCACAGTGCAGACCCTAAACGCGGCAGGCACACAAACACACGTTAAGAGTGACATCATCACTGGATCAATACCTGCAATCCGACACCAACAGGGCGCCTCACCTCGTCTCTGCTGATGAGCTCGTTGGAGAAGGTCAGGCCGGGCATCAGGCCTCTCTTCTTCAGCCAGAAGATGGCGGCGAACGAACCCGAGAAGAAGATCCCCTCCACAGCGGCAAAGGCCACCACGCGCTCTCCTGCAGATCAATAAACAGACAATAATCAATGAAGCTGCTTGAGGTGGAACCATTGTGTCAGGTGGCCTAATGGGCAGCAGCTTATTTACCGTAGGTGGCGTTCTTGTTGCCGATCCAGTTGAGCGCCCAGTCAGCCTTCTTCTTCACGCATGGCAGCGTCTCGATGGCATTAAACAGGTACTCTCTGAGGGCGGGAACACATCGTGACTCACCAGTTAGATCAGTACAGGCCAGTTAAGCCATTACAGAACAGTATTTGGCCCCGCCTCCTGCGTACCTCTCTTTGGGGTCCTTGATGTACGTGTCGATCAGCAGGCTGTACATCTCTGAGTGGATGTTCTCCATGGCGATCTGGAAACCGTAGAAACACCGGGCCTCCGTTACCTGCACTTCCTGCATGAAGCGCTCCACCTGTTGGTCAAAGAGCGACAACAAGAGTGTTACAGCGGTCCGTGACCTCAAAACCATCTGTAAGAGCAGGCGCAGCGGCTCACCAGGTTCTCATTGACGATGCCGTCGCTGGCGGCAAAGAAGGCCAACACGTGGGAGATGAAGTAGCGCTCTTCGTCCTTCATGGCATCCCAGTGCTGCAGGTCCTTGGACAGATCCACCTGCACAGAAAGAGCACGTCAGCATCACGGCGTCCAGCATCAAGCCCCGCCCCATTACAGCTCTACCTACCTCCTCTGCCGTCCAGAAGGACGCCTCTGCCTTCTTGTACATCTGCCAGATATCGTGGTACTCAATGGGGAAGATGACGAAGCGGCGAGGGTTGTCCTTCAGCAGAGGCTCCTCCTCCTGCGAGCTCTTTTTCACTTTGGGCTGAAGACAAAGATCATTGCTCAGGATTATTGATTAGCTTATTCATCGATTCTGGAGCAAAAACAGTGAAAAGTTAAAGTTTGTGCAGATTTGCTGCCTGTATCGTTCACTGATCTGAAGGTGGTGGACAAAATAACAGAAACGGCATAAAACCTGAACACCACAGCAGCTCTTCCTAATAAACTAGAACCCTGAACCGACCTCAGCCCTGCCGCTCACTGTTGGCGCCACGGCCACAGTTTAGGCGCCACATCTGCACAGTAACACACACGAAGCTGCCGTCAGTGAGCTCAGCATCGACTCGGTCCGCTGATATGAGGAATCCGCTAAAAGTACGAAGCTTCCTGCGGCTTCTTTCTCACTTACCGCAGCAGCGTCGAAGATCCTCCGCGCGGTTTGGGACGCCAGGATGCGGCTGCTGTTCGGGCCCGGAGGCTGAAAGGAGACACAGACCGTCAGCACACACAGCGACTCTTTATCGATACCTGTAATTGTTCGGTGACGTTAAAGAATCGGCGGCCTCTGTGAGCGGGAACCTGAAGCAGCCTCACCGTGTTCTCTTTGTCCAGAGACATTTTGTCCAGCTGCCCGCTGAGGGTCTGCTCGTTCTTCACGGAGAGCGGGGAGCGCGCGGTCAGCATTGTGACTTTTCGGGTTCAAACGGACACAAAGAAAAAAACACTAAGAAGCTAAAAGGAGCAGAAAGCTAAAGCTTAGTAGCTGCAGATAGACGGAGACAGTATAGGGCTTCCGCTGCTCGCCCTTTTATTGGAATCTTGGCGCTAGAACTGCTGGCCAATGGGCACGCAGCTAAATGAGCCCCTTTAAACAGTCGGGAGGGACCGAGCCAATCAGGTCGCGAGAAGTGCTCTCGTGACCCCTAAACGATTGCGGGAAATTCAAACTCTTTGTTTGTGCGGGTTACAAAACCTTTTGTAACTGCTGTTTACAAAATGATTAAAACGAGTGCTTACGAAACCTTTCAGACTTTGATAAAAATCTTGCATTGGTTCATATGAAACATTTTATACTGTGATTCTAAAACACTTTAGAATGTTTCTCAAAGAAAAAACGCTTCTGTAATAATGAGACATTAGCGCCTAAAGAATCAAGAATTACATCTATTTTCGTGCAGGTTAAGTTCAGCGGGTTGTTCTAAATCATGTGGCTGGATCCACACATATTAACGGATACTAACCGATTTCTGCTTTAAAGGGTCTACCATCAACTCGCCGTTATTTAACCTGAATCAGTCTTTATTTCTGCTGCCGCCATTTCTGAATTCCTCTCATCTACATGAGCTGTCATATCAGAGAACAAACACTTGCATCAACAAAAAATGTAAAAGTGCAAAGAGGATTCTGGAGGAATGTCGGTCACTTGAGCAGAAAAAATGGATTTAAAAGGAGATTTATTGAGTCTTTCTGGCCCCCATCACCTGAATGTGTTGTAACTGCGGTCTGAGTAGTTGTCAGCCTCTGGAGACAAACTTTGAATTTCATTTTCCTCATGAATCCGATCTTATTAAACCTACATCTCCTTCCAGCTTGAGAGCTTCGTGTTACTGCTTCCGGGTTACATCTGACGAGATCGGGTCGCTCAGTTTCGCCCCCTGTTGTGCGGGATGGACTTAGTGACTCAGTTTTCCAGTTGTTGTCGGCAACAGTCATGATCCTTTTGATGCATTTTGTAATCAAACTGTAAACATATTTGACTATAACTAAATCTGTCTGGATGAGAAACCTACGGTGGCCCTGAGAGGCCAAACGGACTGCAACTTCAGAAAGCACTTGCAAAAAGAAAAATGCTGCAAAAAGAAAAATGCTGCAAAAAGAAAAACGCTGCAAAAGCACACAAAGCACAACGGAAATAGGAAAAAAGACAACGGAAATGATAGAAACGATGTTCTGGGGAGACAATAACCGGACGGACCAGTTGCACGAACCAAAACATGCTAACAAGTGCACTGGGACTGGGAGACACTTCAAAGAAGTGGAGCGGCCAAAGAGTAAACTTTCAAAAGTAAGTTCTGAATATTATGTCACTTATTTATGTGCAAATGTTAGCCGTTAGATAGTCGACCTTAATCTTACAGAGAATGTGATGATTTTGTGGATAATTAAAGTCAGTCATATATCCACAAACACAACAGGCTGAAAGTCAGTGATGCTGCTCGGTTTGCAGTCCTGAATATCACGGCACAAGCAGGATTCACTGCACTGTTAATGTTAGCTATGTTATATTGCTGCCTCTGTTCGGTGGTGTCGAGCCAAACGGACTTTAACGTGTGTTTGAACGAGCTGACGGTTCACTCGTTAAGCTGAAAGAAAGATGCTTTAATCACAGCACGTCACACATGTGTCCACTGCACCATCTGGGAACTCTTCTTGTTTAGCACTCGTAATAACACAAACACTAAATCCTCCTGTTTGTAGCAGTGTATACAGCTGAGACTGTCACCTGTCTGTCTGTCCTGCACTCTCTCTCTGTTTCTTTCTCTCTGATTGTGGAATAAAAGTATGAACATGTGTTTATAAGTTACACTTGTGTTTGAATCCTGCAGCTTATCACACATTTGATTTCCATGTGTGACAACTGCAAGTGTCCAGAGTGAGGACAGACTGAGGGACCCACTGCTGCACATCATCTGTGAGGCTTTGCACCCCTGATGATCCACCGAACTCAACAGTGTGTGAGGAAGAGGAGGAGGAAGAGCCAGCAGCAGCTGACAGATGGAGAGAATAGACAGACTGTTCCCTGTTTGTGAAGGACTGCTAGGAAAGTTTAACATAACTGTCTGTCCTGAATCAGTCTTATTAGGTAATGTTCAAATAATTTTATCATTCCAGTGTTTTCAGTGTGGGAGAAAGTACTCAGGGCCTTCAAGTTACACACTATGAAAGGCAGCAACAAGTTTAATGATTCAGAAACCTAAAGTATGTATCAGCAGCAGAATGGAGCTAAAAATAAATGTTTGTTTCAGTTCTATGAAGCTTTGAGTATTTTGGATTAGTAGCACTGCTGTGTTTGTTGCATCATATTGCTGTAATTGTTTATATGCTTTATATATTCTGAGGTAAGTTGATCTATAGTGTTACATCA
The DNA here is from genome assembly GCF_018398535.1 of Haplochromis burtoni. Taxonomy (NCBI): domain Eukaryota; kingdom Metazoa; phylum Chordata; class Actinopteri; order Cichliformes; family Cichlidae; genus Haplochromis; species Haplochromis burtoni. Next base: position 6,335 of record NW_024585364.1, read on the forward strand.
TATTCTATAAGGATGTTATGTGTTTGTACTTTCTGCCCAGTTTGACCCATTTAACAGAAGTCAGCCTGTTTAAGGCTCTGATATCTATTCTGTATGACTTAAAGCAGTTATGACATGGTCTGATTTTCTCACCCAATAAAGGAATATTTCATATATCAGTCTACTCTTCATTTTATCAGAAACAGTTTTCACAGCTCGTACATTTTCTTTTTACACATATATGTAAGCATTGAGCCAAATTTAGTAATGCCAACATATTAAAAGAACAATATTTGTCTCTTATATATAATACATCTATATATACACTGTCACAGATACTTGTGTTTAAGTGAAGATTTAAGGTGATAGGAAATATAAATAAATGCAACTTGAATCTTTACTGAAGCTCAGTGTTTGGCACAGAGTTCATGTTCACTGCTGTAATAACTAATAATGATTAATATAATATTGGCCATATTATATTTACATTACCAAAGTGAGATGACTTTAGTCTCATGAACAAGATTAGCTAATTGTTATTTACTAGCTAATCTTAAATGACTGTTCAGTACAAAAATGAAGCCCAACAATCATGTTTTACAGTCCTGTGGTCTCAGCCTCAGATACTTATCAAATCACACAAAGCTCATGTAGAAACAAATGTACAAAATATGTTCTCCTTCATTTCTGTCAAACAAAGCTGTATGAAACGTTTCCAGCTGTTAGTATCATGGTTGCTAGGCAACCTGGGCAGCGCGACGGAGGCTAGACCGTCCCATTTCACAAGCCTACAAGCCTCGCACTTCCGGCCTCAGCAGTCTTTGAGTGCGGCCCTTGAGGACCGTTAAGGCTGCGTACTTTAAGGCTGCAGACCCTGAATTGGGAAACAGTCCCTGAATTGGGATACAGCCATACATACATGTTTTGGTTCGTGCAACTGGTCCGTTCGGTTATTGTCTCCCCAGAAACATTTCCGTTGTCTTTTTTCCTATTTCCGTTGTGCTTTGTGTGCTTTTGCAGCATTTTTCTTTTTGCAGCATTTTTCTTTTTGCAGCATTTTTCTTTTTGCAGCATTTTTCTTTTTGCAGCGTTTTTCTTTTTGCAGCATTTTTCTTTTTGCAAGTGTTTTCTGAAGTTGCAGTCCGTTTGGCCTCTCAGGGCCACCGTAGAAACCCTTATCTGACCCTTTATCTCTAAATAACAAAAATATAATCTTCAGTAATAATAAACAGCTATGAATGAATGAATCAATGAAAGCTTTAATAAAAGACTTAAGTCCATGATTACACAAAGCACAACTTATAAAACCAAAATGAAAATATAAAAATATATTTAAACATTAAACCATATTACAAATATAATGAACACAGGCCCAATGCTACAAACAGTACAATTAAAAGAAATCAGTTTACACATAAAGTCTTAAACCAGTGCTTCCTCAGACTGGATAAATGATGGGAATAACTCACAGTAGGATTTGTGAGTGCTGAAATCATAGCGTTAGCCGGAGCATCCAAATACTCTACAAAAGTGAACATTAACTTCTTCAAAAGTACTTTAAAAGTACAAACACCCTAACCTAACATAAACATCTGACTGGCACTCCCTCCTCTAGGTAGATGGTAGGATTCTCATTGCATCATTGTAAGTGAAATGCAACTTCTGCATGCTATGAATGCTGAATGACCAACAAAACATTTTTTCTCCTTCATTTATGTCACACAATGCTGTATGAAACATTTCTCGCGGGCACTTCTCGTACTTATAGTACGCACCGTACGTAGTACGCGTAGTGCACGTACTTCAAGCATGCAGATCCTGAATTGGGACACAGCCATAGTCTAGTAAAGTACCAGGAAGGGGTGGGGCTTCCTGAAAACTCCAGATACTTTATATTTAAAAAAGTTTTCTTTACGCTGCTAATGCATTTCTAAGTAATGTATAGTGGTTGTTTTTCATGTGGATGACTGTCTTCTGGCTGGATTTATAAATGGGTATTAATAGAAATATTATGATTGTGCTGTTTTGTTTTTAAGACTCTAATGACTCATTTCATCACACTGATATTCGGACATTCCTTCTTGTTAAGCATGAAGGTGCTCCGTTTACACTTCACTCTGTCCGAGCATAAATGTATTTTTTATTGTTAATTGATTTGTGTTCGTTTTATATTCAGTGTTTCACATGATGGTAAATGGCCTGCATTTGTATAGCACTTTTCTAGTCCCTAAGGACCCCAAAGCGCTTCACACTACATTCAGTCATCCACCCATTCACACACTGGTGAAGGCAAGCTACATTGTAGCCACAGCTGCCCTGGGGCGCACTGACAGAGGCGAGTAATTGAATAATGATAATTGATAAATGTAATTGAATAATACTTTTAAGCTGGTCAGATTTCATAACTCATTCATTTGAGCAATAGTCATATGCAAATTAGTTATATTATATCTCCAACAACGATGAGGCGGGCTACATGGATGAAGTGAAGAATCTGGCATCGTG
>NW_024585365.1:0-8815 GCF_018398535.1 Haplochromis burtoni
TTAATTAAAATGCAAAGTAAAGCTTATTTAATAGAAATATTATTTGTTACAACATTACACTACACTGCTGATGTAGGGGGGCGCCACCTAAAATCTTGCCTAGGGCGCCAGATTGGTTAGGGCCTTTTCTGGTCTGGATGCTGGATATCAAAGATTCCATAGGTCCCTTATCCTATTCATGTAACCCCTTCCTCTGGGGTTGGGAGGTCAGTTCCTTCATCATAATTACGCAAATTCTGATGATCATTGATCAACAACCAAATAATTGCATAATTATGAGGAAGAAACTGACCTCCCAGCCCATTGTTCCTTGAGTGGTGCTAGTTTCAGTCATTATGCAAATGTACTGCAGTTTCCTATCTGAGACTGAAGAAGTCACTTGGATGAGTGACAAATAATTTCTCCCACTGAAAACACATCAGATGAGCAGAATCCATTTTCTGGGAGTCCTCTTTTTCTTCTTTGAGATTTATTTTCGGTTGGCAAACTATGAAGTGGTACGCTACCACTACCAAGTGGTAGGAGGTACACATTTAAATGTCCAGTAGCACATTCAGCTCTTTCAAAGAAGTAAAAGGAAAATAATTGTCAGTCAGCTGAGTTAATCTAGACGCATATATATTATTTCATAGAATTCTTGCTTTTATTTGGATTTTTATTTGTTTAATCTGTTTAATTTTCTCAGGTTACATACTTAATATACCAAATGGTTTTAGTCAGCGCCCCGGATATAAATTAATATGAATAAGAGAGAAATGTTTATGATCAATGAAAAGGCTAGAGATCAGGATCTTGTAAATTCCCCTTTTAAAATAGTTACTGATCACTTTGATTATCTGGGAATATGTGTCACTAAACAATTTAATCCCTTGTTCAAGAAGAATCTCCTTCCTATTTTAGATGGTGCCTATTGTCTTTGTCTTTAATGGAATGTAATTGTTAAAATTATGCTACTTCCAAAATTTCTATATGTATTTCAATGCCTTCAAAAGGATTACAAAAGGATGAGGTGGTAGAGCAGATCAGCTACTGATTGGAAAGTTGGTGGCTCGATCCTTGGCTTCCCCAGTCTGCATGTCAAATATCCTTGGGCAAGATACTAACCCAAAGTTGCCCACTGATGCGTTTATCGGAGTGTGAATGTATGTGAATGTAGATTAGTTTAGAAGTGCTTGTATGAATGGGTGAATGAGGCATGTTGTATACAGCGCTTTGAGTACTCCAGGAGAGTACAGGGTGGGCCATTTATATGGATACACCGTAATAACAAGGGAAAAATTGATGTTTACCATTTCAAATAAATGAGGTTATTAAGGAAGCGAGAGATTTAAAAAAGGATTTGGGAATCAGGATGGGAAGGTAAATGGACTGATTCTTATACAGCGCTTTTCTACAGGGTGGGCCATTTGTATGGATACACCGTAATAACATGGGAATGGTTGGTGATATTAAAGTCCTGTTTGTGGCACATTAGTATATGTGAGGGGGCAAACTCCTCAAGATGGGTGGTGACCATGGGGGCCATTTAGAAGTCGTCCATCTTGGATACAACTTTTGTTTTTTCAATAGGAAGAGGGCCATGTGACACATCAAACTTATTGGTGATGTCACAAGAAAAACAATGGTGTGCTTGGTTTCAATGTAACTTTATTCTTTCATGAGTTATTTACACGTTTCTCTTTGTTCACAGCCATTGACATGTTGAAGAGGTTAACACGTGAGGAGCGGATCGAAATTGTGTTGATATCTGATGAACGGAGTTACCGGGTCATTGCAGCAGATTTCAATGCAAGACACCCTACGAGACCACCCACCTCCCATACTACAGTTAGCAAACTGCTTGCTAAGTTTCGTGAAACTGGTTCAGTATTGGATTTGCCAAAATGTGGACGCAAGAAAACTGTCACTAATGAAGAAACATCTGTGGCTGTCCTAGCTTCATTCAGCAAGAGCCCACAGCGTAGAACTCGCCGCATGTCACTGGAGAGTGGCATTAGTCGAACATCCCTTCGGCGGATATTAGCTACTCACAAATGGCACCGGCAGCACGGTGGTTAGCACTGTTGCCGCACAGCAAGAAGGTCCTGAGGTCAATTCCACCATCAGGCCGGGATCTTTCTGTGTGGAGTTTGCATGTCCTCCCCGTGTCTGCGTGGGTTCCCTCCGGGTACTCCGGCTTCCTCCCACCATCCAAAGACATGCAGCTTGTGGGGATAGGTTAATTGGATAATCCAAATTGCCACTAGGTGTGAATGTGCGAGTGAATGTGAGTGTGAATGGTTGTCTGTCCTTGTGTGTTAGCGCTGTGACAGACTGGTGACCTGTCCAGGGTGTACCCCGCCTCTTGCCCTATGACAGCTGGGATTGGCTCCGGCACCCTCCGCGACCCTGAAAAGGATAAGCGGGAGCAGATGGATGCATGGATGGATGGATGGATAAATAGACAAATGGCACCCTTACAAACTCCAGCTACAGCAGCATCTCAACGAGGATGACCCAGATCGGCGCACAGAATTTGCAGAATGGGCAAAACAAAAAGTGGAACAGGACCTTCAGTTCACGCAGAAGATTTTGTTCAGTGATGAGCATGCTAGCATGCTCTACCAAAAATAGTGCTTTGTTGTGTATCTGACAATCGAAAGCTAAACCAGTTCCCAGAGGTGGGTCGAGCATCCAGAACTTGTACTCAAGTAAGAGTATCATTACTTTAAAATATTATTACTCAAGTAAAAGTGAAAAGTAGTCGTCAAAAAAGTTACTCGAGTAAGAGTAAAAAAGTACTTGGTAAAAAGGCTATTCAAGTACAGAGTAAGTAGCGAGTAACTGTTTGAAATGTCCGATTTATTTTATAAATAAATGCTATCAGACAAAGAAAAATAAATAAATATACAAATTTTAGTATTTTCAAAAGGAATATATGTAAAAAGATCCACAAAATAAGGCACAACAATTCTAATTTCAAGATTTCAGTTTTTCACAACGTAAAGCTTTTTCAAGCAAAACCCACAGTAAATATATTCGCATTTACAGCAGCCTCAGAGAAAACATTAGAACGACGCAACTTCAACATAACAGACTACAGCTGATGCGCCAGAATGTCATACTAGGGGTGGTTCTTTTAAATACAAGGAGGGATTAAGTAAATCAGAAACAAATGACACAGAGATGCAACAGGTATAATCAGGAAAAGTTTATTCCCAAAGTGGACAGCAGGAATTAAAAAAACAAAAAACAAAAAAAACACACACAACACATCTGTGCTAAAATTCCACAGGAATAGACATTCTAACAAAACTATAAAATGTTCTTTGTATACTAAAATACCCTGAAGTATAGACAGTGGATTAACACAATGTAATATGAAAACACTAAAAACATGCAATACAAACACCAGAATGAAAATATTTCAAATAAAAACTACACTCAACTACAAAGAGCTGTATTGACTTTGACTGACAGCTTCTTGATCTGAGGAAAGCCATGCAATACATCCATACCTCCAGTGAATGGACATGAAAGGTACCTCTCCAGCTCCACTGCTTCTGGATTTCCTGACCCCATGGACCCAAAGAAGTCATCTTCATCAGATAGGCTGCTGTTTGTGCTGGCCTCACCCAACTCTGTGTCTAGTTGATGTCTGATGAAGGTCAGACCTGTGGAAAGATGTATGGTTAAGTCTGTGCATTAGTCTGCTGTATAGACTGCCGAGCTGCTGATGTTTGGCATGAAAAATATTATCACACCGGAGATGTTTTTTTCCCCTAACTTTTGTCAGCCTTTTTTCCCCCCAACTAACACTATAATCCCAAATCACAGTAACAAGAAAAGTCATTATAAGTCATTATCTAGTGGCTCACAATTTAAGAGCTGAGGGTCTTTCATCATTTCTCCAAAACGTTTCTGGATTCCATCCTGCAGCGCATCAACAAGAGGTCTACACATTTTGCAAGATGACTCCAGCTTCCTCAGCTTCTCCAGCAACTGGTAAAGTGTTGGTAGCAAGAAGCCCATGTGCACAGATGATTCCCCTTAAGGGCCATGACAACAGGCTTCATCACAGCAGTGTACTCAACCAAAAATCCCATTTCAGCAGATTGAACCTAAAAAAAAGTGTACAAACAGAAATAGGTCATAGCCATTTCTACAGCAATGTAATAACTGTCTTTAAAATTTGCAAATGATTGCAAAATGTGACAGTAAAACTATAAGTAATTGATAATATTTACATTTTTCAGTGTCAGTCAAAGTCACTTAAAAAAAAGGGGTGGATTCACACATTAGTCACAATTTAATATTTAAAAACAAGTTCCATCAACTTACATCTTTATCTTTAATGCCGTGCAAACATTGCGGATTGTTTTCTCTCCTTGCTCTTTATGAATGCGCACAAATCTTTCCACAGCAAGGAACAGGGAGCTCCAACGAGTTTGATTGGGTCGAAGAAACTGCAACTTGCACTCACGTTCCACTCTTTCATAAGCCATGATTGACCTGCTGGTTTTATTCCACAGAGCATGACATTTTGCAAAAGCAGACCGAGACAGTCTCTTGTATGTATCATTGGTAGCTTCTGCAGCAGTGGCATCAACTGTTGATATAAGATTGAGTAGATGACATGCACACTTTTGGTGCCTTGGAAGCTGGTACTCCAGACCTGTGTTATCATCCAAAACGGCAAACACATCTTGATACTCCACCTCTAACTCACTGTCTTCTGCATCATCAAGGATAGACCCACTATCCTCCTGCCAATTGGTTGTTCCTTCCTCTTTGTCCTCACCATATAATCGAAAGGCCTTCAAGAAGTTTGAACCACTGTCTGTTGTCGTCCGGGTGACCTTTTCTCTGATGTGATACTCTGAATGGATTTCCTCTAATGCAGCAGCAAGAACATCAAATGTGTGTGAACCTTTAAGAGGTCTACAAGCCAGTGCAGCAGAATGCCTTTCTAAAGAGATATCATCTATCTAGTGACAAGTAACTCCTAAGTAGCTATGCTGTCTGGCAGACCAGCAGTCTGTTGTGGTAGCAACATAGTTCATGCAGTGCTCAGTTTTTTGATGATTATGCTTTTCATGTTCTTCACAGCGTCTTGTATTTTTGAACACGTTTTCCTTGTCATTACTGTACACTGAGGTTGCAAGGTTTCCATCATAGTCTTGAAGGATGATGTCTCAACTATAGAAAATGGTTGGTTGGCCTCACATACAAACGTAAGCAGAAGCTTGTCAAATGCTGCTTGTGTTATTCGCCTAGAGCCAGTGAAAGAGTCTGTAAGTTTTGCGTTCTTCATAGGTAGCTCGGTAGAAGAGGATGACTTTCGTTTTCTGTGGCTGTCCATTAATTCCGTATACATTCTCAATTTGTTGGAGTGAACCCTCTGTTGGCAGAAAAAATAGACCATGAAATGACATGTGACTAAGCAATTTCTATACAGTTCTTAGAAAAAAAAGAGGGAAAAAAAAGATGATCCCGTATTTTTAACCCTCCTGTCATGTTCAACCCCCCACCCATTGACTGAATGACCAAATGAAAGGCCCCCTGAACGACCCACTGGAATACCAAATGAAAGTTTCTCTGAATGACCCATTGACGCACCCACACAACTGAATTTAGTGGTGAAAACTGTTTGTTATGGTAATTTAAGAGCTGTTAAAACAGACCAGTCAATTTTGACTGGGAACACTAAAGTAAGGGGTGGGGGGTGAACGCGAGAGGAGGGATAAGTGGGCCATTCAGTGAGTGGATTCCAGTTTATTTCCTATGGCAGTTACTTTTGTCCGGGAACACCACAGGTGTAACAATGCTGATTAAAACACTCAAAATTCAATGAAAGAGGTGATCATTACTTTTATATGTTCAAGTGCATAGTGCAGAGGATATCAGAGGATGTGTTTGCACATTTCTGTTGCTTGTGGGCTCGCACACAAGAATTTCACTCGCATGTGCTGTGCCAGTGTGCCTGCACATGCGATGTGACAATAAAAGTGATTTGATTTGATTTGATTTGATCATTATGCAATCAGATGTAAAACACATTAGCAAGACTCTATGGTACTTGACTGCATACTGAGGTGGCAAAATTCAGCCATTTAATTCATGTGTGTTGGACTATGGACACATCAAAAAGTTGTAGTACACTGACTCTCAAGGAATCAAGCTTGACACAGCAGCTGTAAGACTGACATCCACTTAACCACAGCTAAAAAAGGAATTTAAAGCAAACTTACCACAACATGTTTCCTCAGGTTTGAGTTGAGTTGAGTTAGATGTTGAGTTAGATGTTGAGCAAACCGACACTGAAACGTCGGTTTGCTTTGGCTCACACAGAAGACATCGCATTATATAGCTGTCCTTTTGTACTCCTTTAAAGCGAAACATGCTTTGCATATGCGGCCAAGGGTGTTTGTCCTGTTCAGTGTTAGCGGAGACGGTTGCCATTTTTTGATGTATTTCTTCTGTCCGTCTTTGGAAGTTGGGCTACTTGGCCTGCCATTTTATATCTGGTCATGTGACCGCATGGCTACGTCTGATTGGTGAAAGAGTTACCGGTAGCTCCAGTGGCGGCATGATCCATAATTTATATTAGTAGTATTATCCAATGTGTGAAATTAATTATTAAAAAAAAGTAACGAGTCGAATTTTGCAAATGTAGCGGAGTAAAAGTACCGTTTCTTCTTCACAAATGTACTCAAGTAAAAGTAAAAAGTATCATGCAAAAAAGGTACTTTAAAAGTACATTTTTTTCCAAAACTTACTCAAGTAAATGTAACGGAGTAAATGTAGCTCGTTACTACCCACCTCTGCCAGTTCCACACCACTGAAGCTGCAGCATTTTTACAAACCACTTCTGGTTCATCCGTTTCATTCAACGATCCGCTTTCGCCCTCCTCATTCTCCGTCGCCGCCGGCACACTTTTTCCGCCATGTGCGTATGAAAACAAAGGCACAGCGCCTGGCGTTTTACCCAAATTCTATCGCGATATTTAATTTTCTTGTCGTTGCCCAACATTATACCGGTATTACCGTGAACGGTATGATATGGCCCAGTCCTAATGGGCAGCACATTGAACACATTTTATAAGTGGTCAGAAACTTGTAAATAACTCATGAAAGAATAAAGTTACGTTGAAACCAAGCACACCATTGTTTTTCTTGTGACATTACCAATAAGTTTGATGTGTCACATGGCCCTCTTCCTATTTAAAAAACAAAAGTTGTATCCAAGATGGCCGACTTCTAAATGGCCCCCATGGTCACCACCCATCTTGAGGAGTTTGCCCCCTCACATATACTAATGTGCCACAAACAGGACTTTAATATCACCAACCATTCCCATGTTATTACGGTGTATCCATACAAATGGCCCACCCTGTAGAAAAGCGCTGTATAAGAATCAGTCCATTTACCTTCCCATCCTGATTCCCAAATCCTTTTTTAAATCTCTCGCTTCCTTAATAACCTCATTTATTTGAAATGGTAAACATCAATTTTGAGAAGAGCTCTTCTTCAAAGACTTAAGCTGGATCTCCAATCCACAAATATCAGGTGTATGTTGTAATGGAGACACTACTACCATGAACCGTCATTGCCATTTAGTCTCATTCAAACAGGAAGATTTATTTACCTGCGACTTCAGGCTCATCACTTCCTCTTTCTTTGTCTTTATGGTAAATGGTAAATGGCCTGCATTTGTATAGCGCTTTTCTAGTCCCTAAGGACCCCAAAGCGCTTCACACTACATTCAGTCATTCACCCATTCACACACACATTCACACACTGGCGATGGCAAGCTACATTGTAGCCACAGCTGCCCTGGGGCGCACTGACAGAGGCGAGGCTTTCTTTACCTAGTAATAATAATAGTAATAGTAATAATAGCCATCATACTCTTAAAATTTGGTCTCAGGTTAGGAAGAGCCTTGGTCTGCGGGCTTTCTCACTTCTGGCACTCTAAGGGTCTCAAATCTTTTGTGCAATTATATGCAGATGGACAATTTGCAAGTTTTTCTCAATTATCTACCAAATTTGGCATTGCTACTGCTCAGTCATTATGTGCAGACTATGACAGTATAATTGTTCATTCTGCTGACTCATGACTGTGCAGCAATGCACAGTTCGAATCACATGATCAAGTCTGACGACTGTGGTGGGTCTCACCAGCAAGAGCGATGAATACAGAGAGGTGAACTGATGGAGGACCACGGACTGTTGTAGATTCAACAATTTGTCTCTGAACGTGGACAAAACAAAAGAGATGATTGTCGACTTCAGGAGAGCACAGAGAGATCACTGTCTACTTAACATCGATGGACGCTCTGTGGAGGTCGTCAAGAGCACCAAATCCCTTGGTGTCCACCTGGTGGAGAACCTCTCCTGGTCCCTCAACCCCAGCTCCATAACTAAGAAGGCCCAGAGGTGTCATTACTTCCGGCGGAAGCTGAGAAAAGCCCATCTCCCAACACCCATTCTCATCACCTTCTACAGAGACACTGAGCAGCTGCATCACTGTCTGGTATGGTAACGGCACTGTATCAGATCGCAATACCCTACAATGGATAGTGAGAACAGCTGAGTAAATCATTGGAGCCTCTCTTCCCTCCATCACAGACATCTGCAAAGCCACCAGCATTATGGAGGACCAAACACACCCCTCACACACACTCTTCACCCTGCTGCCTTCTGGAAAGAGGTACCGGAGCATTCAGGCCCTCACTGCTAGACTGCAAAACAGTTTCTTCCCCCGTCAGACTCCTGAACACTCAGTGACTGACACACACACACACACACACACACACACACACACACACACACA
>NW_024585366.1:0-8814 GCF_018398535.1 Haplochromis burtoni
TAAAACTTTGGAGCTGATTTGGATTAGGATTCAGGAATTTTGCACATACACGCACAAAATCACAAAGTAATCATGATCCAAGGATTCTGGATCAGGATTCTGGATCCAAGGATTCAAGTTATGAAAGAAACTTTCAGCCTTTCATTGTTTTCCAGTAGCTCAGTAATAGCCTTGCTACTGAGGCATACTGTCTAAGCACCACTTTGCAGCTTAAACACAGTGATTGCTGTAAATTGACATATCAAAGATGCCTGCAGTATGAAGCTACAAGTAGAATAATAGATGCTTTTTGCCTATATAAAGTCTGAACAGTAAATAACACATGAGTCTGGGGAAGGAGCTAAGCATAAGAGAATTCAGGTGAGGCACAGAGCTACAGTCTGTTTGTATTGTTTAGAGTCCATTTAATGCACAAGGTTTCTAAGCTTTAAAATACAGCTATTGTGGAAATTGATACAAAGATTGCACATAAATGTCCAACAAGGTGAAATAAACATAAAGCAGCATTTGCTTGTCTCATGTGAAGTTCGAGGCTGTCACAAAATGTCATTTTCTGCTGTGGCAGCATGCACTTTACAGCAAAGCTTAGCCTTTTCCCATTAACCCGACTGATCTGGGAGCGGATTCGTCTGCCCTTTAAAATCGCTGTCTCCAGGGTAACTAAAGCAGTTACTCTTGCACCTGTTAAGAACTGAAAAGGAAGAGCAGATGATTCACCTGAAGCCAGACTGCAATCACCTCTATTCATAGATTAATAACCTCCTATGGTTCTAGACCGGCAGCATTTCAGTGGGTGTTCTGCATTGTTGACGGGGAATGCTCAAACAGCATTGTACTTGCTCAGCAATTAGCTGAAAATGATTGCTAATTTTGATGGGGAATTTGATGTTTTGCTGTTTTCAAATTTGTGTTTGGTTATATCTTTGTTGTAACAATGCAAAAAATCTTATACCATTGGAAAACCTGTTTATTTCCCATTAAATGATGCCACATTTATAAGATCTCTGGGTTGATCAGCAGAATTGAGCATGTGGGTAACAAGCATAAAAAACATGCCAAATCTCCTCTGCCAATGCCAAACAGCTTATTACGCTATTGACTCTTGTTTTTAGGTTCTGGTACCCCAGGTGCTGACAACTAGGAGCCTGACTGGCACCTGATTATCAACACCAGTGGGAAATGGACCCCACTACAGTGGTCAGTTGAAATCTGCTGCCATGTTTGACTGATCTGGATGAGGCCCATGCCATAGAGGTACTTCAAACTGGTGTCCTGCAAAACCACGTTGCAGAATTATTTGAAGTGAGCCCTTGTACCATCACCAACTCAAAGGTCACGTTCCTTCTAGCAGGGGATGTCAGAGACAGGCTGCAAAGTCCCAAGAAGACGACACAACAAGAAGACAATTTCTCCACCCTGTGAGTTCTCAGGAACTGTAGGCAGTCCTTTACAGATCTGCAGAATCTCCCTGACTGCAAAAACAAGGCTTGTCATCACTGGGGTCAATCTACGTATAGAGAGATATCAAGATGAGATTCTGCAACCAGTGACAATCCCATATGAGTCTGGGACTGAACTCGCCCCCACAGAGCAGGGAGTTCTTCCAGATTTTGGGAGTAGGGATCAACTTGAGCATGTTCTTCATGCCAAAGTAACCAACACAACCACATTGACTGACTTACAACAAATGGGATGCAATCCCACAGCAATGTGCGAACAAGCTGATGACCAGCATGTAGAGGGTATGCAATGCTGTTTGATTGTTGATGACTGTTTCCGGTCTGCAGCTGCATAGGGCCCCATTTATTTTGGACTATCTCCCAAGTTTAAACTATTAAATAGCAAGTCCATAGAATTTGAGTTTTGCCTAATTAGTATGTTTTTGATATGACTTTTCAGGAATGTATTGACAGGTGTCCTGCTTCTGTAGTTGAAACAGAAAGCGTACTGACATCTCATTATATAAAACATCAGCTACATGTTTAGTTATCTGTCTCCTTGTAGTCCTCTGAAACATCTTTTTTTTTCTTTTTTTCTTTTAGGGGTGTGACCACCAGCCCTCTTTGAAGATTTTAGTTAGCTAGCAATATTTTTTTCTGTCTGAGAGAGCAAAACTTACGTCACTGAAACACAAGAAAACAAAACAGACAAGGACGAACAAAAATCGTATATTGTATTTATTGATTTTTTCGGATAGGACTTTTTTGAGGTTGTTCCTGCAACTTTATATTAATGTTGCACAATACTGTAATTGCAACTGACCAATAACCTTTGATTTCACAGCTCTGTGATTCAGAGAAAAAGAGCATAAAAATACAATATGGTAGTAGTAAAAGTACGAACAAAATTGTAGACCGGGTGGAAAAACTTTCACCCAGGAAATTGGGGTCAAAAGTAATAGAAAAGTTGATTTACTATTTTTGGATGTTGTTGACTTGGTGTTTTCACTGATTTTTAGATTTCAGATTTTAGACCCTGTTACAATGTTTCACAACTATATGTTGGAAAACCATTTATCCAGAAAGCCCTAAAAAACACACTTTTCCCATGTTTGTTGTTTTTCCCTCAAGTCACAATATCAGTCAGCTGATCAATTGATTGTACTAATGGATCTGAATTAACTATGATGTTGCAGAAACACCAACAGGGTGATATCAGGTCACGCAGTTCAATATTCAGTGAATTTGTCATGAGAAGAAGACAGTTGTTGGGTGTTACAGTAATGCCAGTGGGGTTGCTGAGGGTCACTGATCTGCAGCCCCGCAGTCCCAGAGATGGTGGCTGTTGTGTGACTGGAGCAAGACAACACTACCCAACTCTGCAGGGTCAAGGCACAAGGGACTACGGGGTGCTCTCCCTTCAAATGTGACAAATACGATGTGACATGTCAGTGCGTGCTCAAGAACATCGCCCTCTTTCACTCATATTGGTGTATTATTTTTTTTGCTTCTGTTCCTTTCCTTGGTACACAAACACTCCCACACACTGGAACAGACACATACATCCAAAAAAAAAAGGAGTTCACTCTGTCTTCCTCACAAAAGCAGACACAGAAACACAAATACACTCAAACAGGGAAATATAGTTACTCACTCTTGCATGAATACACACACACGGAGGTACACACACTCTACTCCCCCTGTGGCTGTCATCAAAAGCAGCCACTCTGCCCTACACTGTGTAAAAGTAACAGCGTGCTTTTATTTTTCCTTTTCCACTGTCTTCTCTTTTCCTGATGTTCACTCCTCCTCTCCACTGCGGTGCTTTCCAGTCATTCCATGTCATCCCACCTCTCCGACACCTCTCCTACCAGCCGAAAGTTAAGTGCATTTGCAGACCCTCTCAGATAGGCTGTCATATATATTTCAAAACCATTTCAAAAACCGATTTAGATGGACAGAATGCACATTCACCAAGAGGCTGTGCGGGGCTTATATTCGCACAGTGGCTTTTCGGAGTCGTTTTTCCCTCCTTCAATAAGACATTTTTGAATGTCATGCTCTCATTGTCAGCGTAGCGTGTAAGTGTACTCGTGATTTTGTGACTTTCAAAGTGGGCAAATAAAATATTTCACTTTTTTTCCCCATTAGCTCTAAGAAGACATATTCACTTATCCAAAAGGTAACTTTTTTATTCCTTTAATTAAAGGGATCTCTTCAGTGTCATCAGCAATATTTGCTGCCTTTTCTAGATAACAAATTACTCTTAACATAAATAATGATGCACAGATTAAACATGTGAAAATAGAAACGCTGGTGGTTGTGAAAGAAAAAGCATCAAAGCAAGTGGTGACACTTGGAAAATAACCCCAATTTGTATTTTCTCCTTTGATGCTGGTAGATTAATTGTGCTCATTTCACCTGCATGTTTGCTTGTCCTCATAACCCCCACACCCAGTGCCGTGAATTCTGGGAAGTGTTAATAATATTTAAAGTTAAACGCCATCTGTTCCCAGGGTCTAACCTGAATACCAATACGGCTGCAAATGTTGCAATTAACAGAGCCAAGATGTCAGAAACACCAGAGAGGAAGGCTTTAAGCCTCCTGCTCCAGGAAAAGAGAGGCAGATGTGATGTGAGCAGAGTTGACTTTTCCAGTTCTCTCGGGGGGGACACACACTCCTCTTGTCCCCTTTTCACTACCTCCATCTGCCCTTATTTGATGAGATTCTCAGTATCATCTTTACTTAGGGGAATCTGCTTTTTAAAAATACAGGCCTTATAAAATGCTTGTCTCTCTCCATTTGAATGTTTTAAATAGCGAGCACAGGCAGATCAGTCAGGTGAATGAGAAGGCTGCTGTTATTTTTTTCCGAAATTAAACCAAATTGCATTTGCTCCGCCGTACGCAGTTTGTCGCCACGGGGATGTTCTGTATGCACATGTGCTGTTGTGAATGACGAAGAGCAGGATCCATATGAATAGTTTGATTAAAACAAAATGTAGACTATCAAACTGTGTACAATGTGTTAGACTTACGCAAACGCGGATAAATCTGAAAATGTAATTTATGGGCGGAAAAGTTTTATCATCCACAATCCTGTTTTTAGATCATTATCGAACTGTTTGCTGTCAATATTTACATTTCCTCTTCTTCTTTCACAAACAAAATGGTGCATTAAAGTCAGGATCTGCTAAAGCTGATTTGGCCATGTCACATCGCGCTTTCACTGTGATTATGTTGTTTTTCAGTTGGCAGACTGCATAACGAGTGACATATCGTTCTGTTTGCTACCAGCACTTGCACACACATGCAGGCTGAGACTGCGAGAGCCTCACACCCACAGGAAGAGCAGGTGATTGAACATTTAGTTGACTTACATTATGATCTACAGAAACAGCCGTCTTCTAAGTAAGCTTTGACCACTGATTTTTCCTTTTTACCCAAATTTGGGTTTAACATCTTTACATTTTTAACTTAATCTAGAGCTTAACACACTTATTAGACCATCTAACATAAAAAAATAAAAATAAAACACAAATATTTTAGAAATTCTAGAAATTTTACCATTTAAAATATCTTTTTAGTTAAATAGCTTGCACATACTCGTTACAAAAACACTAGAAATAATTTTTATATTATTTGGTGGTGGTCTAATGTGAAATAACCCAAAATTCGTATGTATAAATGGTAGAAAACAAAAAATAAATGCAATGAAATAAATAATAACAATCAGAAACAAGCTTTCATAGACTTCTGAAAGAGATAAAAGAAAATCTTTCAGTAACAAGACGACACAATTTCCGCTTCCTAAACATGTTTTTATGCTACAAATTAGACTTAAACTCAACATATTTTCTAAAAACACAACGCCTGCCTGCATTCGACTACATTCAATTACATCTGATTACATTCAACATCCACTAGTTAACCAAAACAAAGCAGAAGAAAAATAGAAAACTGCAATGCATGTCAGGCATCATCCTTGAAATTTCATCATCTGACAGTTAGTGGCAAGGCTTTTAGTATTGACAAAAAAAAAAAAAGCTCACCTTTCCTCACCCACACATTCACAAAGCAAGAATTTCAAAAGTGAAAATACATTTGAAATCACTCACCCTGGCCTTCTATTCACATTAAGCTGGTGGTTTTGACCCTTAAAGATGAGCTCTCAAAAGCAGATTCTGTCAATATCAAACTTCCTTTATCCCTTTTCCTCGCTCTCTTTCACTCCCCGCACTTCACTGAGTCCACAGTGGAGTGGTGGGGAGAAGAAGCTGGCTGTCCCGGTGGGATCATTGGTGTCACTGTTCACACATTCAGGTTCGTGTGACATTGACCTGTGGGCGACAGTGAAGCTGCTTTCTCTGGAGACTTAGGTGTTGCCAAGGCTGCTGAAAGCACCACCAGCGAGGTCACACTGTGAGGCATGTGGCATTTGATGCATTTACTTTAATGATTCAGGCAGAAAAAGTCTAACATTCCCGCTGTGACCCAGTGACCCGGAATCTGTTTAGATTAAAGTCTGTCGGTGTTTGACAGTATCAAAGAGAAACATGCCACATGTGAATCAAAAATCTGTATTACCAACGAGAAAAATAATCAGGAGAACACTTATCAACCAGAGTGCTTTGATACTATAAAGAATTTATTACCCATATGTTTATAATCTGGGCATGTGTCCGATTATTGCTGGGATGGTCCAGTGGGCATGTTAGATTGTATGCTCTTCGGGGATGCAAGCCATGACTTCCAATATCAGCTGGCCTCAAAGCTGCTTCTATAATGCATGAAGATCAATACACTGTGGCTTTGTGACTGAGGCCTTGCAACTCTGTGCCCATATCAAGTATTCTCGGCAACTGCCCCGCCGTTTGAAGAGATCTATGCCTTTGGATTTATCAGGGCTCTGGGGATAACAGACTACAGGCTGGATACCCAAACTGCTATTGTTTGGTACAAAAACAAAGCTCGCAGTGCTGTGTTTAGGGTATTTCTGACATTTGCAGTTTTACGACAGTATTTGATGATGGCTTTCAGAGAGGCATTTTCAAGAGATCAGAACAAAAGGGGCATTACACCAGTAATCCATCGCTTCTCCAAACTTTGCGCTCTAAAGCTTCCCTATTAAAGAATATGGTTGGTGTTTTTATTGGATTATTTATCTATTTTTTTATAAATTGTTTTTATGTCATGGTCATAATGGAAGCTTGGGCAGTATCAGCACATCAGATATCTGAAGCTACAGTTTCAAGAAAAAGACTAGTAAAAAAGTGTGGTCTGATCTTCATAGTTCACAGTAATAGTCAAACACAACCTGACTACAATAATGACACACAAACTCGCTTGTGTGCTTTTAATGCCTTTACTGAATAAAGTGACCAAACAGTCCCGGTGCCGGCTGAAAAATTTGTCCACATAAATGGAAAAAAAATGTTTGTTTTGGAGAGCACTCATTTTATTTGGCATGTCCTTCCCTTAACATCATTTTTATTCTGTGTTTTTCTTATACTGGGCACATGAACACAGATTTTAGCATCTCTGTGCAAGATGAATAATTTCTTTGCTGTTTTTGTTTTTTTCTTTTGCCAATGGGGTTATTTTTTACTTCTTTCATGGTCTTTGCAGGACACCAGCTCCTAGGGAGAGTAATAAGATCCTGAAGTTTCCCACTCATTGCCCTTTTGTCTTATTCTGGATTGATGAACAAAAATGGCTTTAAACATGCTTTTTAGGGTCATTTCCATCTTTCTGTTTTGGTATAACACTTTTTCTAAGATCATATAAAAGACTGGTTGTTCACCCCAAACAATCTTTTTTAAAAGCAGACTTCAATAACCATTCTTTGTAAGCCATTAGTCATAGGGAGGGACACTTTGACGACCCACACCCCTAATCTCCTAATCGCAACACATGACTCTAAGCGGACATTGGAAGAGACATTAGCATAGAGGTTACTTTTTCCAGCCTGCACTGTGTGATTACTCTGTGTGTTCAATAAAAACACGAAAAGCACAGCTAATTCAGTGTTATTTGTTTTGTCCGATTGTGTTTGTAATCGCGACATAGTTCAAGACTCCGTTTTACAGGCAATGAAAATGATCAGTATTTTTGTGCATGCAAAACTGAAGAAAAATATTCATCAGCAAGCACAGTGAGTACTGGGAACAGTCAAAGCTGGTCAAATCTGCTTCTCTCACATTCTCCAAAAGCAGTTCACCCCCCTTCCCCTGGTGTGGTGACAGTTTTGTATTACACTGAAGACACTCCACGCTCAGCATAGATTAGTTAAAGATTCCCTGAAGATTTTTATTTTTTATCTTCAAGAAATGAAACCCATTTATGTTCAGCTATTTTCAGTGGAATACATTTTGTTCATCTCCTACCTCTCAAAATTGGTGTAATGCATAAGTACATTTATTGTGAAGCCTTATGTCCAGAAGAACACATTACATTATGCAAGTGATTTTTCTAACACATCTACATGTCGTTAAAAACTCCTCTGGAGTGAGAGAATGGATGTTTATCGAGTCAGTCAGTTGTACTATTTCATTTCATATCTAAACTTTTCAAGGTCAGGGTCATGGGCTGGAGCCTATTCCAGGATACACTGGGCACCTGGCGAGTAAACACAGTGGCCCTCCATATTGAGAGAAACCAGGTAATACACTTGCCCATTTGGCATCATGCAAACTCCAAACAGAAGCACCTGGCTTCAGACTGGGGTTTCAGTGGCCATTAGGACACTGTTCTGCCAAAGAAGTTATCAGTGTTTGTTTTCACATACAGCTCATAACACTATTAAAGCAGAGGAATATAAAAGCAGGACTTCTGGTGGTTAAAACTGTACCCCAGTCCACCTAAGCTATATCTACTGATGTTTACTTTTCAGTGCACTTGTTCTGAACCTTCTGGGCTTGTGATTCTTAGACTTATTAAAAGCTGAAAATCTCTACTTGTGATCAATTTCAATAGGACTGCACTATTTTAATAGCACTCTTAAGTCCAATAGATAATTTAGTCCTCCCAGCAGGAATGTTATTAAAATATTGCAGTGATTTGTGTCCTGCTCTCTGCCATGTCCTTACTACACAGACTCACACAGACACGCACAGTTTGTGGGAGAGATACACACATGGCCATGCTGGAAACAAAGGTAGAAACACCAGGAACATGAGGGGAAAGAAGTAAGGATGTGGCAGAGATCAGGACACAAATCACTGCAATATTTTAATGATATTCCTACTGGGAGGACTAAATTATCTATTGAACTTAACCAAGTTATTAAAATAGTGCAGTTCTATTGAACTTTGCTTTTTTTTTAGGTCTTAATATCTAATATATCTCTTCTATAGTATTTCTATAGGACATAAA
>NW_024585367.1:0-3411 GCF_018398535.1 Haplochromis burtoni
GACCTGGACCTCTTTAGTCATCCAGGGTTTCTGGTTGGAATGCACCCGGAGACGTTTGTCCACAGTGACACTGTTGACACAGAAGTTAATATATGAGAGCACTGATGTTGTGTGCTCTTCAAGGTCCTGATGTTTGAACACGCTCCAGTCCGTGTTTTCAAAACAGTCCACAATGATGTGATGCACCTTCTGGCCAGGTTTTCACAGTTTTTGTGACTGGTGGGGGCTCTTCTCCTTTTTCTTTTTCCTTTCCAGTTCACAATCAATTCAACCCCCAAGTCAAAAATATGTTTAAGTAAATTGGCCTAATATCACATTATTTATAGAAATACCTGTCTAGTGTTAAATATCAACACTTCAGGCCATCTTCACAAAGACTTTTGGAAGATGGCCTGGTGTCAAGAAAGAAACAAAGAAGCCACTTCTCTCCAAAAAATGAATGGACTGCTGAGGACTGGGGCAAAGTCATATTCTCTGATGAAGCCTCTTTCCAATTGTTTGGGGCATCTGGAAAAAGGCTTGTCCGGAGAAGAAAAGGTGAGCGCTACCATCAGTCCTGTGTCATGCCAACAGTAAAGCATCCTGAGACCATTCATGTGTGGGGTTGCTTCTCATCCAAGTTATTATATTTCAGTACATCACAGAAACAACTGAAACAAAGATCTAAAAGCAGTTTAGCAGCAAACTTTGTGAAAACTAATATTTGTGAGATTCTCTTTTGGCCACGACTGTACACCAAAATGCTTTCCAGTAAAACCACGATACAGATAAAATCACAATATAAAATATAAATTACAGATATAAAATAATAAGTAAATTGGCAAGAACAGGGGTGATGGAATCATACCTTCTACTGCCAGTTAAGAGACGTGCTGCGGCATTTTGGACCAACTGCAATTGCTGAAGGAGGGAAGATTGGAGTCCCAAGTAAAGAGAGTTACAATAATCTAGTCTTCAAGTGATGAATGCATGAATAAGTTTCTCTAGATCTTTGCATGGTATATAAGGCTTAGCCTTAGAAATTTGGCATAGTTGATAGAAGCTATTTTTTACCACAGTAGATACCTGTTTATCCAGTTTGAAGGAACTATACATGAAAACTCCAAGATTCCTAACAGCATCAGTGAGATGAATAGCAACAGCCCAAGAGTACCAGTTAGTTGTCCCAGAACCATATTTCTATCAAAAACAATAATTTCCGTCTTCTTTTTATTTAGAGCAAGAGTTACATGCTAACCAGTCTTTGATATCCCTCAAACAATCAGAGGATGTAATGAAGATGAAACATCCCCAGTCAAGTGGAGGTAGATTTGAATATCATCAGCATAGCAACGAAAAGAGACAACATGTTTTTCAAAAATGGAGCCCAAGGGCAACATGTACAGGGAGAACAACACAGGACCCAGCACCCAGCCCGAGGCAAACCACAGTGAAAAGGGGCACAAGAAGAGGAGTGTTTTCCCATCCTGATAGAGAATGACCTCTCAGAAAAAATATGATTTAAACCATGAGAGAGCATTTCCTTTAAGGCCAACTACATGTTCTAGCCTTGTCAAAAGAATATCATGGTCAACCTGGCTGAAAAGCTGAAATTCAGATCTAATAGAACTAAGACTGCAGAGCGCCCAGAGTTAGAGATTAGAAGGTGGTCATTGAAAACTCTTACTATGGCATTTTCAATACTGTGACGCGGTTTAAATTCGGACTGGAATTTATCACCGATACCATTTGTCTCTACATGGGTCTGTAGGTGCTGAAGCACTATTTTCTCTAAAATTGTTGCCATGAAAAGATGATTTTGCAAGAACATTATGATCGAGGCTGCTTTTTTCAATAACAGGTTGCACAATTGCATGTTTAAAGACAGTTGGAACACAGCCAGATAACAGTGATGAGTTCATTAAAAGTGAGATACAGGACTCAATTGTATTCAAAGCATCCTTAATGATACGAGAGTGAATAATGTCATGCAAAGAATTTGAGCTTCAGGTTATTAATTATTTCCTTGAAAGTTAAGAATGACACAGGTTCAAACTGTTGAAAAGCCGTTGAACATTTGGAAAATGGGGCTTGATTTACTGCTGGAAAATGAGGGGCCCTTAACACTGAGATTTTATCTATAAAATGATTTAGAATCTTTTTGCAGAGAGCCGTGGAGGCCTCCCTCGAAACATCAGAGCAAGGATTAGCCACTGAGTTAAAGATTTCAAACAGAACTCGAGGATTGTAACTATTAGTCACAATGATGTTTGACAAAAAAGAAGCTTTTGCCATTTTGGCAGCCTTCTGAAATTTAGATCGCCTAGTATGCAGAATTTCTAGGGACACCTGAAGTTCGCCGGGGCGAATCCAAGTCTCGGTTAGGAACAGGACACTTGACGAGAGAACAAAGTACAGTAGTTTACAATGAAGCACTTGTTTACCAGTGTTTAGCAGATCATCCAGAGCGTAGTCACATTGACGCTACTCAGACCACATCTCAGCCGGTGTAAACTGCCATAATCCACACCTCCTCCAGAGACCTGCTTCCAGCTCCATACAGGTGGACGCTCATCCGGTAAGACCGAGTGGGCTTGCTGTCCAGCATAGCAGAACCATCGATGACCACACAGTCTAAGAGTATACTGGGAGGGCCGCAAGATATCCATGATGGAGTGGTAATTAATCACTTCATGCGCTTTTAGATAGGCCTTAATACGAACGCGAATACCACTCCGTTTATGATGGAGATGGGGCCTGATTATTTAAGACCTTGCAAGCATTTTGGATTAGCTGAAGGCTTTTCAGGGAGTTTTTAGGACATCCTGATAATAATGAATTACAGTCGTCCAGCCTGGAAGTAATAAATGCATGAACTAGTTTGTCAGCATCGCGCTGAGACAGGATATTTTTAATTTTAGAGGTATTGTGCATTTGAAAGAAAGCAGTCCTACATTTGTTTAATATGTGCATTGAAGGACATATCTTTGTCAAAAATGCTGTGTCTAAAACCTTACTGAAACTCTTCAAATGATCTCTTAGCTGTTTTACAATTACTCTTTCAAGGATTTTTGATATGAAAGGAAGGTTGGAGATTGGCCTATAATTAGCTAAGACTGCTGGGTCTTAGTTAAACCTTTACTTAAAAAGATGGCTTTTTAAGTAAAGGTTTAACCACTTCACGCTTGAAGCCCTGTAGTACATAGCCGATTATTAGAGATAGGTTGATCATATTGAAGATTGAAGCATTAAGTAATGGCAGGACTTCTTTGAGCAGTCTTGTAGGAATGGGGTCTAAAAGACCTTGATTGATTTGAGGAAGTAATTACTGAAGTTGGGCAGCACGGTGGCACGGTGGTTAGCACTGTTGCCTCACAGCAAGAAGGTCCTGAGTTCAATTCCAACACCAGGCCGGGGTCTTTCTGTGTGGAG
>NW_024585367.1:5047-6361 GCF_018398535.1 Haplochromis burtoni
TGGAGATGGGTTTTTGGGAGGTAGCAGGAGGAGAGAAGCTGCAGAGAGGCGTGTAAGACTGCAAATCTGCTCCCTGTTTCAGAATCAGAATACTTTATTAATCCCGAAGGAAATTATGGGTTACAGCAGGCAGCACTCTAATGGCGCATGTGCACTTACAAAGGAACCTTCTGACCAAATTTTACACAAACATCACATTGGGAAGACATGTCAGAGAGGTAGGAATAGGAGGAAAAAACAACTAAAATACATTACATGAGGTGAGAGGAGGAGAAAAAAAACTCCACTGAGACTGAGCTCCTAATGGGAGAACAGTTTGAGAACAGAAAAAACACCCCAGTACAAAAAGCAAATGACTGTCAATACACCATATAAACACAAGAAAAGCAACAGGGGTGGGTAAGGGTAATAGAGAGCCAGTGTAGACACCGCATCCCGTCCTGCAGCATGTCTGCACTGGTCCAGTCGACCCGCCATCTTCCCCGGGAGGGAACAAGCATTGAAGCCATTTGGAAATGGAGGGGAGGGTGAGTGTGTATCAGTGTATATGTATGTGTATGCGTGTGTGTAAATTTCCCTCTTTGTCACCTGCTCTGGCCCCTGGAAGACAATTGATTATGGTTGCCGGTGTCTCTATCTTCAGACGTCTGAGAACAGAATCGGCAATTACCAGAGTTTGACACCCGGCGGGTTTTTCCCCAAATGGGGAAAAACGTTTAGACACATGAACAGGTTGGTGGTGTACAGGGCCATGCAGAGACGTTTAAAGGGGCGGGTGCTCAATGTTAAAAAGGGGCACATTGAACCAGGCTGAATAACAACAACACACATTCATCAATAATCTAATATGGGATCGCATCATACTATATCACTGTTGTGAGGTGGCGACAAGGCAAAGCAAACGTAGCGATGTTTTACCTGATACAATGTTGCTGTTGAGGGGTTGCTGCTGATAGTGCTGGAGGGCTGTGTTGATCTGAGACTGTAAACATTAAAAAGTCCATAGGAGAGATGGTAGCTGATTAAACAAGTGTCATGAGATAATAACAAAATGCAAAGATTGGTGACAGCGCTTGGAACCATAAGGCAACAAAAAACTGTGAGAAATAAATTAGGCTCTGGCTGTGAATCACTCTTTGCTTCTCTTCTTCCTTCCATCCCATCATTTCATATATCACTCTCCACTTGCTGTCTATCTGAGAACAAGGCACAACTTGCTATTGCAATAAACTATAATCTAATTATCCACACCTAACAACTCTTGCACTTAATCTATAATAAAATGATGACAGAAAAATGTTATAGCCCTGCCTT
>NW_024585367.1:7569-8814 GCF_018398535.1 Haplochromis burtoni
CGCACACAAGCGCTTAACCACAGGCAATTCAAGAATCTCATCGCTGACCTGGACCAAGGGCTTCCAGGTGACCTGCCGCTGCACTGCACTGTGAGGTGGCTGTCAAAAGGCCAGGTACTCTCTCGCTTCTTTGAGCTTTTGGATGCCGTGAAACTGTTTATGGAAGAGAAGGACAAGGACTATCCCGAGTGTAAGACTGGTGGTGCAATACTAGTAGTGGCATGTAAGACCTGTTAGTGCTACTTCTTGCCTTCTTTGCATGTAGTACGGGCAGTATAGTTACCTTTAACCACAGCTCAAGGACAGAAGGGAAATATGGACCAGAACAGACTGGTTCTAGATTCGTAGGAGCCAAGGGTGTATAACAACAGAGGACTTGTACGCAGTAGGTCTAGAAAACACAATTGCATTTATTGACAATTATTAAAGTTTAGCAGGTTGTGCACATTTAACAAAAGTAGAGCGTGCTTCTTGAAAACAAAATAAAATAAAATAAACCCCACAAATGGTCGACCCAAGAATATATTGTGTTTTGTGTCTTTTTTTAAAGTCAAATTCAGTCTGTCAATGTTCAATAGTCACTCAGTGTGTTTGTAACCAGTGGAGTTACAATCTACCAGTTCATCCGGCTCTTTGGGCTGGGCTCGCCATCCAGTACTGGTAAAGGGATCCTCGATTCTTCTCAGGTCCTCAAAACCAATCCAATCCAATCCAAATAAGCAAAGGAAAAAAACCTGACCATGTGAAGCAACAAATGCTACACGGGGCTTCACAGTGCTCACGCTGGCTCACGGCCTCTGGAATACAATATCACTCTTACTATTTCCACCAAAAACAGGACTTTTACTATCCAGCTAGCTTCTTCACCGCACAGGTAAACGGACCTTTCACAGTCTGTGTCTCTGGCGTAACTGACTGGCACCCGAAGGCACACACAGGTGTCTGAGCAGCACACACAGACTGGGGGAGGGTCAGACCAGCCAATGATTGGTCACTCAGTGGATCTAACAAACACACTCTAAAGGACAAAGTCCTGCCCCCACACCATTTATATATTACATATACATACGTACATATTAATTAAACTTATGTTTACATGCTTTTTATCAGTATTTATTATATTTAACTTCTTTTTATCAATATTTATTACCTTTATGAAATTAGCATTTTAATCAAAAGACTATTAATATTTATGCTTTTAATCCCGTTTTTAACACTGGGTTACACGAGCTCTCGGACCTCAAG
>NW_024585368.1:0-1080 GCF_018398535.1 Haplochromis burtoni
TTCCTCAGGAACGCCGCGGGACGTGACAAAACGTCGACATGTTACGCCTCGGGAGTGAGAACGCTCTGATATATATCTAAATATATATCTATAGATAGATAGATAGATAGATAGATAGATAGATAGATAGATAGATAGATAGATAATTGCCAACTTTTTCTACAGGAATGACTCTAGAGAATCTAAATTTAAGGACATCATCTCTAAAAGTGTGGCGATCCGTTCAGGACCTCCTGCTGTCTACCAGCAGAGAGGAAAGGAAGAGAAGTTTGGAACTCTGACAAGAATTACAGTTGGTGAGAAAAATCCAAAGAAGAAAAATAAAACCATCTTACTTGTCGGTGAAACAGGAGCAGGAAAATCTACTCTGATCAACACTCTGTTCAACTACAGCATGGGAGTGAAGTGGGAGGATCAAATCTGGTTTCAGATCGTACAGGAGGAGGAGAAAAGTCAGGGAGAAAGTCAGACATCTGATGTAATCGTGTACGAGATCTTTGATTTTGAAGGTAATAGTCTGCCCTGCTCTCTGACCATCGTCGATACTCCTGGATATGGAGATACCGGAGGGTTTAAATGTGATGACATCATCCGTGAAAGATTATTGGACTTGTTTCGATCAGATGATGGAGTTCATGAAGTTCATGTGGTGGGTGTGGTGATGAAGGCGAGTGATAATCGACTGAGTGACCGACTGATGTACAGCTTTGATTCAGTGATGTCTCTGTTTGGAAATGACGTGGAGAAAAACATTGTAGCTCTTATCACACACTCAAATGGAACACGACCAAAAAACGCTCTTAGAGCTCTTAAGGCTGGAAAATTTAAATGTGCCAAAAATGAGAAGAATCGGCCTGTTTATTTCTTGTTTAATAACTGCCAGCATGAAGAGCGAAGAGAGGAAGAGGAGGAAGAAGAGGAAGAAAAAGAAAAAGAAGGTGGAGGAGGAGTACTAAGAGGAGATGGAGGAGGAGGAGAAAGCAGAGGAGTACGAGGAGATGGAGGAGTTATAGGAGAAGGAGTTGGAGAAAGAGGAGATGGAGCAGGAGGAGACAAAGTAGTAGAAGTAGGAGGAGGAGT
>NW_024585368.1:3524-5701 GCF_018398535.1 Haplochromis burtoni
TCAGAAAGTGAGAACAGGTTGAGTCTTTTGGAAAATCTTGAAAAGGAATTGAACCAACTGACAACAGAGAAGTCAAAGTTACTGGATGAGTCCTACCAACATATTGTCACACTGGAGCACCTCGCTCTCAAAGTTGATACTTGGTCCACTATTGTCCACTTGGACCTCCTGATTGAGAAGTTGAAGGAGAAAGGAGACACAGAGAAGGTCCAGAAACTGGAGGCGATGAGAAGCAGAGTGGATGAAGGAACCAGAGCAGCTCTGAGAAAATAGTTCATGAAGCCCCAAAGTAGATAAACATCATTCTAACCACAGTGATAAACAGTCTATCATTTCAAAGACTGATGAAATAACTAAATAATACTTAAAAGTAAGAACATAAAAATATGAAAAATTACAAGTTAAAAGTGCTGAAGTAAAAGCACACATTCGAAAAGTACCTTACTGATAATACATAAGTAAAGTACTTTTGGAATCAAAAGGTCTCCACTGCATGCTGTGACGCCGCCCCCTGCTGTTCAATGATCACAACAGTCTGCGAGAACAGCTCCTTCGCTCCCTAATAACACAAACTAAACAAGTCACTCTGTGTTCCCCACAAATGCATGTGTTTCTGTCACATTGTTTTAATGTTTTCATTTTATTCTGCTGCTCCTCTCATGGTGACTTGGTGTCAGTAACGTGGTTGTGGGACAGTAACATGTCACTGACATGATCCAGATACAGTCCAACATGTTGTTGTCTTTCTAATCAATTAATACAGAGGATGTTAGAGACACAGAACTCAATGACGATCCAGTGTCTTCACTGGATCATCAGCTGCTTTTTACTCTCTTCAAGCTTAAGTAAATTTCTCATTTTTGGAAAAGTTAAAGTCTAAAAGTATTTAATACCAGGTGTAATGGTGATACCGCGTGCTCGTTTTAAAACTTGTGGTGATCAGGCCTTTCAGACTGTTGCACCACGGTTGTGGAATTCTCTTCCACTGTCTCTTCGACTCCATTGATTCATTTAAAAAACAGCTGAAGACATTTTTATTTAGAAAAGCATTTGATTAATTTTCTCTTATGCTGTTTTTATAGTTTTATTATTTTACATTGCTTTATTTGCTGTTTTATTTACTGTTATATTGTTTTATTTTTCCATTTCCTGTGTTATAAAGCACTTTGTGATTTTTTTATCTGTGAAAAGCGCTATATAAATAAATTTTACTTACTTACTTAATTTAATTTCTATGTAATTAAATAATAATCATTAATAAATCTGATTAACATATTAATCTGTAAATAAATTAATATATAATAATTAATCTAATTGTCCTAACCACTGTGAGTTCATATAAGCTGACTCTAATTTTAATCAAATAATTTGAGAATTGTACATGATCAGTCCAGTGACTAGATCAAATAAACTTTTGGAAGCATCTAAGTTAATAAACAGTGAGTTTGTTCATTCATAATAATATGTTAGCATTTATTTGTATTTTAAAGCTACAGTGTGTATATTGAGTTAGTGTTATTTTTTCTCTAAACACTTACAAATAATTTAGCTTTATATTATATTATGTTAAACTAGTTGTTTGCTTTGTGTTTTGTTTTTTATTTTATGATGAAAATTTCTTTTATTTTGTGTATTGGTCACATGTTTCAGTAATATCACTTTTGGGTCCTTTAAAGGTACACACGTGGGAAGGCATTCAGCTTTAACTCTATTGCACAGCCAAACAGTTAGACGTGTGTTGGGCTTTTATCTGTAGAGACTGCGTATCAGTGCCCCACTGAATGTCCTCTCTCTCATGCACTTGGGACTTAAAAGGTGTTGGCTAAGGTGTTGGCTACTGCTCATCGTGTCCGCAGGCTTTCTTAATTACATTTCCATAACACTCCTAAACTCCATAGGTAACATTCGGTAAATCAGGTTAAACCTGTTTATCTTTTTATTTGTTCATGTTTGGAGTGGGTTTTCTTTTCTTTTCCATTCACCCACGTATATTCCTTGTTGTCGGCTGACATATTTTCCCCCCTCTGGGAATTCTTGATTAGAACATTTATTCAATATAGTATATATAGTTTCAGTTAGGTTGTTACATATAAGGATGAGCCTCTGTTCTGGTGAAAGGTCAGAAGTGCAACAGGTGAATTGAGAGAGCATTTGAGGACGACATATACACACACACA
>NW_024585368.1:6422-8811 GCF_018398535.1 Haplochromis burtoni
CTTCAAGCAACTTAAAGAAGTCCAGACGCTTTTCTTTTCAAGCTCCTTTGACTACGATGACCTGGATGACTGAGAACCTTCACAGACATTTCTCCAGTAATCATTTAAATATGTCTGAGAAGATGGAGACATTTGAATAAAGTTTTTGTGCCAAGATAAAAAAAAATGGGAACAGTTTGTTTTGCCACTGTCTGCCTTTATCAGCACACTGTGAGTGAGAGTATGGAGGACCACAACTTTGGAGGACCACAAGAGCCACACACATTGAAATAAATAATTCAATTCAATTTTATGTATATAGCGCCAAATCACAACATTTGTCTCAATGTCTTTATATTGTAAGGTAGACCCTACAATAATATATACAGAGAAAAACCCAACAATCATATGACAATCAAGCACTTTTGGGAGTGGAAAGTGGGAAGGAAAAACTCCCCTTTGCCAGGCAGAACCAGGCTCAGGGAGGGGCGCCCACCTATCGTGACCGAGAGTGAGAGAAGGAAGCCAGGATAACAGACATGATGTGGAAGAGACCCAGAGATTTATGACAAGTGTGATTCAGTAAATAGAGAGGTCTATTTACACATAGTGAGTGAGAAAAGTGACTGAAAAAGAAATACTTATTGCATCACAGGACTCCCACAGCAGCCTACACCTATTGTAGCATAACTAAGGGAGGGATTCAGGGTCACCTGGTCCAGTCCTAACTATATGCTTTAGTAAAAAGGAAAGTTTTAAGCCTGATCTTGAAAGTAGAGATAGTGTCTGTCTCCCAAATCCAAACTGGAAGCTGGTTCCACAGAAGAGGGGCCTGAAAACTGAAGGCTCTGCCTTCTGTTGACGATAATAGATTGCTTAATATACATGGGAGTTAAACAGACTAAATAGAGAATAGTGAATGAAGAAGAAGTGCTTGCATAGAGAGCTGGTTTCTCTAAAAGTGAGGGTTGGAGTCCCTAAAACGAGGACTTTCTAAATCCCATTGTCCTTAGTCCCTAGTGTGGCTGTCCCTCTTATGTGTTGACAAATTCATAGGCCCAGACGGTGTTTCTGGAGCCGGGTAACAGAGGCCCGGGGAATTCAGGACCCCCAAACATTCACTAAAAGGTGGCGGCTGTGAGGGGGGATCAGGCTGAGTAGAAGAATCCCCTGAATCCTGCTCTCGGCTTGAAAATTTTATTTAAGGCAAGAACAATGCGTGGAGTGGTGGCCAGAAAGGAAAAATACAGTTCTGTGAACCTTTCCAAAGTATCGGCAGAAATTCTGTAAAGGGGTTGGAGGCCCAGAGAGGAAATTTGGGTTAGTTAGAATCCTCTCTAAAAACTAGAGCTATCTATTCTAAAATCTCCCTATATCTGACCAAACATTTCTTGAGCTCTCTAGACAAGTTAATATCATCATTCATTTGGAACAAGAAGAACCCACGCCTAAGAAAGAGCATCCTGCAAAGGCCACGCCCACTGAGTGGACTGGCTCTGCCTAACTTTCTGTTTTATTATTGATCAGCCAATATAAGGGTACTGCTCCACTGGATGCATGAGACTGATCACTTGTTGGTTTCAAGCTGGCTCCTCCTGGAGAGCTCATCCTGTGGACAGGTGTCTCTGCGAGCACTGCTGTACACTGAGATCCCTTCAGTCAAGCCAGTCTCTCACTATACTTCTAATCCAGTTGTGATAAACTCAATTCGTATTTGGAATCAGTTTAGGAAAACTTTCAGGCTACATAGTCTTTCTCTCTTTGCATCAGTTATCAGAAACCATGTTTGCCCCCTCTTTATCAGGTGGAGGCTTTCAGGTCTGGTGTAAAAATGGTATTCTGTTAATGCAAGACCTTTACATAAACAACAAATTTGTCTCTTTTGAGCAGCCATACACAAATCTAACTTTTCTAGATACTTACAACTACGAAACTTTGTATCCTCACATACTGATTGCTTCCCCTCTCATCCACCGGTCTCTCTGCTAGATTATATTTTTAGAGTTGGATTTGATCAGAAACAAATTATTGGTAACATCTATAACAAACTAATCCAACACAGCTCAACCACTCTCAATCATCTAAAATTAAAGTGGGAAAAAGATTTAAATGTTGAAATTTCAGGAGAAGGCTGGCTGAAAATTATAAGAAGGATCTATTCATCTTCAATCTGCCAACATCATACTGTTATTCAGTTTAAAATTGTACATCAACTACACTGGTCAAAGACTAAACTGTCCAGATTTAGATCACATCTGAATCCTACCTGTGAGAAATGTAAGCAGGCTCCAGCCACCCTTCTACATACAGTGGCTTGCAAAAGTACTCGGCCCCCTTGAACTTTTCCACATTTTGTCACATTACAGCCACAAACATGAATCAATTTTATTGGAATTCCACGTGAAAGACC
>NW_024585369.1:0-8808 GCF_018398535.1 Haplochromis burtoni
TTACTCTTAGATCTACAGTAGAAAACAACAGAAATCCGGATGGTGTAATAGTATAATCTCAGTAACATCACCAATTGTTACATTTGCTGTATTTTACAGCTGTTTCCATGAGTACGGTGAGTTACCGTAAAAATAATGTAATCTCATGGAATTTTCCCACAATTACATGCAAATTACAGTGCTAAACTGCTAACATCCTTTAGAGTTTTTTACTGTTGATTTTGCAGTACTAAGCTCTGGAAATTACTGCAAAGGCTAACAGTGAAGGGTACACTATTTTATACTTAAGTACAGCATAATATCATCAGCATAAAGTTTTATTTGGCATCAACATACAGAAAAGGAACTATGGCAAAAAGAGTTGTATATAGAAACTGTTAATTTCCCATCTCTACACTTAACCAACAACATTTGAGCAAAAAGTCCAATAAACTCAGCTTTTCTATGTGTGCATTTTCTTCTTAACACATTTTCATGGTGTCTATGTGTATTAGTTCTACTAGAACTTGGGGCCTTTTGTAACCACATTTGTTCAGCATAATAATGTTTTGTTGCTCAGGCTAATTGGTCCAACTGTGGGCCAAACTGAGTCCCAGAAGGCCAAAGCCTGAGCTACCAATACCATCTGTTGATGGAACACCCTCTCAATTTGGATCGGCTTGTCAGTCTGCCTGGGGAAAACATACAGTATATTCATGCATGCAAGCACACACAAGGCAAAACATTATCTTGAAACATTTATCAGTGTAATAATTATGTGTTTAAGTCATTCTTTCCCTACAGTGGGTAAAAAAACAACACTATCTCATTTCAGTGCAAATAAGGGATGTGCTGTGTTTGACCAAATGTGACTGAACTTATACGTGACACTTGGCTGTGAGTTGTGAATACCTTGATTTTTTACATTTATTTTAAATCAAAACATTTCTGGATGTCTGTGTACACACAGAGTATTTAATGAAAGGGTCATAAATTTACAGTTCTTGTGTTTTGTTTTTTTTTGTTTTTTTTTACCTAAATAGACACCAGTGGACATGTATAAATAGCAGAAATAGAGTCTGATATCAGTTTTATGAAACAGTCATGAAATCTTGTTTTTGCACTTGTGTTCTTGGACATGAATTGTAGAGCCTTGGTTGGACGGAGATGGTCATGGAGTACATTTAGGAGACTGCAGAGTGAATCCCACACAGTCTTTCTGTCACGGTTCTGAGCTTCTGTTTCTTGTCACTTAATACTAAATACTATATAACTTTCCTGTTCATCTAATCTAGCTCTTTTTTTCTGTTTTCCTGCCACCTTTCTGTCACACATTTGTCTAATTATTTGCTTTAATATAATAATAATAATAATAATAATACATTTTATTTGAGGGCGCCTTTCAGAAACCCAAGGTCACCTTACAAAAAACACAATTAATAAAAGGAACAATAGTCATAAAATACATAAAATAATTTAAGATTACAAAACAGAGCGTGACAACAGATAAAATCAGCATTAAAGCGAATAAGCCAGTTTAAACAGATGTGTTTTGAGCTGTGTCTTAAATACGGAGAGGGAGTCAATATTTCTTAGTGCAGGAGGAAGAGAGTTCCAGAGCCGAGGAGCAGAGCGACTGAAAGCTCTGTTCCCCATAGTGATAAGGTGTGAAGACGGAACAGTAAGATGAATAGCAGATGATGATCTGAGAGTGCGGGAAACAGTGGTGATATGGAGCAGGTCACACAAATATGAAGGAGCAGATTTATGGATACACTTGTATGCAAGTGTATGCATATACAATATTAAAAAAAAACCTTGCAGACCTTCTGCTGGATCTCCTTTAATTCTTTGCTCTTACCTCATTTTTCTGGAAGCATTATTTAAAATTTGGCAAAAAATATAAGGAGCAAAAAGTGAATCATATTGTTCCAAAAGACATGCCTGAGATGTATGATAGGGAAATGTTGCCAAAATGCTTTCTGTGTAAGAAGCCATAGAAGTAATTTTGTCACAATGTCAACTACCCACAAGTACCCACTTAAACCCAAAGCTGTTTGGCTCAACTCCGTGTGCCACTGATCAAAGATTCAGAGTAATCCAACTTGCTTTCATTTTCAGAGTGTCAAATACTGCCGCTTTGTCAATGTTGCTGGCATCTCTGTGGTACACAGAAAGTATCTTTAAGCATTCCTACTTTAACACAATCAGTGGCGATATTGCATGCTGAGTGCAATGAAGGAATCAGGAGTGGGTGCCAGTGACGTAAATTACAGCTGTCACCCAGGAGCCTGCAGTTTGGCTCAATTTTTGTTTGTGTTTGCGCTTGAAAAAAATCACGCTTTGGGTTAAATACAGCTCCTCACAATAACAACTCAGCATGATGAAAAAAGGTGCCAAATGTATCAGGGGCACTGACTCAGCTTCCATATTAAAACGTTTTTTCTGCGAATTGGATTTCTTTTGGTGTCCCACAAAGAGATTTTAGCTTGAGCTGAGGATAATCAGGAGTATTGCATTTTTATTTTAATTTTTTTTTACATAATCATAATAGATTTTTTTTTTTGTTCTTTTTGCCGAATACACCAATAGACTCTACTTTACATCTGCAGAGTAGGGACAGTCTGTAAAATAAAAAATAAATCTCCTAAAAACATATTTTATTCACAAAAGAAAATGCATCAAATCTTTAAACTGAGAAATTTTACAATTTCTTTTTTTTTTTGTGTCCCGTTTGGATCTTTAGCCATCAGAATTGTTGTCTTAAGGCCAAGAAAGATGCCAAGCGGATTTATTTTACCAAGTGGATCATCATGGCCTTGCCATATTGGTCCATTTGATTGACCTTTATTATAATTATGTATTTATTTTATTTTCGGTTGCTACAAACGGGACAGACATGACTGGGGGATAGGACAGGGAGAAAGAATGAAAGAAAGAGAGGGAGAGAAAGAAAAACAGAGGGGAGAAGAGACGGTGAGAAAGGGGGGAAGAAAGAAAGAAAACAAACAAAACACCTGGATCACCTGTATGGAGAAAAAAAAACAGAAGAGAAAGCAAACAAAAAAAGAGCAACATAATAAAACAGCACCATCACAATAAACTAGCTAGCAGTAGATAACAGTAGATAATCTAAATACTGCAAGACTACATTGAGTGTTTTATAAAATGGCCTGCATTTTGTATAGCGCTTTACTCAGTCCCTATGGACCCCAAAGCGCTTTACACTACATTCAGTCATTCACCCATTCACACACACATTCACACACTGTAAATAACCACTAGTAAAAAAAAAAGGAAAAGGGAAAAACTCTCAAATATCTCTGAATATTACTTGTATGGACTTTACTGGACCTGCTCTGTTCTAAGTAGTTTTCAAAGCTCTGTCACTTGATTTTTGTTTCAGGATTCATATTGGTGTCAAAATGTGTTTTGTTGTGATTGCAAACAGGCCATGTGTTTGTTTCCAGACTGCAACGGGTAAGAACCTAATCTACATATTTATAACTCTGTTTGATATTATTAATTTTATCTTTGATATATGCATTGGTGTGTGTGTGTGTGTTTCTGATTGATGTGCATTATGCTTCATCTCAGCATAAACTGCGAGTGAAGATTAAAGGAAAATGGGGATTCAGCAGAACGCTCTTCGAGTTGGCTTGCACGTAAGCAAGATAAGTGAAAACAAAAATGCACACACATAAGACCCTCCTCCACCCTCCACACACACACACAGACTGACTGAATCTTTTTCACATTTGTTTCATCTGGCTGATCTGTTGATCTGTGTTTATTTAAAAATCAGAGACACTGCATATGTCGGATAACCCTTGGCTCCTTTCGCTCTCTGTTTCTCAAATTTAAATGAGCTTCATCAGCACAAAATATTTTAGCATCTGTTCGCCAAAGTACACAGTGACAATCCTGAAGAATGATAAATCATTCAGCAAAATGCCATCACGAAATTACAATCAATTAATCAACAAGCTTTTTATTATTATTTGTCTTTCCTGTCTCCGTTTAGAAAGGAAGCCATTTGTCTCTGTTCCACTTCCACCTTTCCCCCTCCCCCACTTCATCACTTGTCATCTTATTGAAATCTGCATGCAACAATATCCATCATGTGTAATCATACTACAGAATCCTGACTCGGCCACAACGTTATGAGCATTATTTAGACAGAGACACAAATTACATTTTAAATCAGAATCCTAACACAGTGTGCTTGCTAATAATAGGATATGATGCACTTTTAGCCAGCAGCCTGCTTGTTTAACCCAGCAGGCTTCTGTGATGTTCATTTTAATTATGTGGCCTATAATCTGTGTTGAACATGTCATTCCAGTATTTAGGAAGAGAAGGAAATTTGGCTATTAGTGCTCTGTCATTGTCAATGAAAAGAACAATACAATCACAATACAATCCCACATTAGAAGGAGCATGGACTTACCATTGCACTAATGCCAATGTACAAA
Organism: Haplochromis burtoni; assembly: GCF_018398535.1. Classification (NCBI taxonomy): domain Eukaryota; kingdom Metazoa; phylum Chordata; class Actinopteri; order Cichliformes; family Cichlidae; genus Haplochromis; species Haplochromis burtoni. The sequence continues at coordinate 4,455 of NW_024585369.1, forward strand.
GGAAGTGGCAGTTTATGTAAATCATTTCATGTGTTACCAGTGTGCATTTTTTTTTTTTGCATGGTATTCCAACTAACTTTGTTGATCTATTCCAGTTCAACCACTGCGTTGACAGCAGGTTGCAGGGGGTTGCAGTCGATAAAGACGACAGCTAGTCTAATATGAAGAGAGACATTTGTTGATATTTGGTGCATGAGTGCAGGTGTATTTTCTTGGGAAGGCCAGGGTTATGCCATGCATGGGAGTCAATAAATAATGAATGTGCTGACTCATAAAAACACAAAAGTAACAAACTGTACAATTTGAGAAGTAGAAATGCACTAAATACTAAGTATATATACAAATTGAAATGTTTTCTCATAAGCCTACAATTGTTTTGTTTGTGTCTGATGTTATTTCCCCAAAAATGTGTTCAAATGGATCAATTTTATTTCCTTTGGCAAAATGGAATAGGGGTGAAATGTAGCTGCAATAACAGAAAAAAAAAAAAAAACATACATCAATACATTTGTCAGTCCTGTAAAAATGAGCCAGAAATCTAGAAAATAACAGAAAATAATAATCAGTAAGAGACTGGGCAGATGAAAAAAATTAATTGCATTCAGGAAAATGAAAAAAATAAAATAAAAATTTGTATGCAAAAGAACAAATTAATAGATTAGTGGTTGTGACTGTTGCACAAGCTGCTTTGAATGTAATCAACCAACCATGTGATCACTCAAAGTGTAAAATGAGTAGAAATTACAGAAATTTTATTTATCTGCAACCTCATGATTTAAGTATTTATGCAGTCAGTCAAGAAAGAGAAACATTTATGCTAATTTGATTTTTTTTTTGCCATTTCTCATAAAGACTCTCTCTATATAATACTGAAATACTCTTTGCACTTTGAGTAGTAAACCACAACATTTTTGTCTTACATGTATGTTGGTCTAAATGCTGTTTCACATAACAGCTGGAATACGTGTGTGTGTGTTATCTCTGTTGGGTAGGAACTTTCTATCTTTAAATTTGATGTTTTCACATGCTTATCTTAAAGACTCATAAAACCTTATCAAAACCCACTGGATTATGGAAAAATGCATTTTCATCAAGCTTAAAAAAAACACAGCGTTCTGAGCTTGTTGACAGATTCCTGCTGATAGACTTGATTATGCACCTCAGGTTTCTAAGTCATCCAGAATCCTCAACAAAATACTCGGTGTCTGACCTCAGCCTAACCTAATTAAGCTTTTATTTACATTTTAGTTGTATTATGACAACAAATAGCTTCACTTATGCATTTTTTACATTAGAATAAAGTATTTTAACACAACCATTGTCTATTCATTTCTCTGTTTTCACATTTTTCTGTAACCTATAGACAGCTCTCCTGTCTACTGGCAGTCGGGGATAATTCATTAACAGGCAGAGCTGTAGAATGCTTCCAGAATGCAATAGTGTGGATTAATGCGGCAGCATTCTGTGAGCTAAGAAGTCACATTGCTTAAAAAATTTAAATGTTTTGATGTTTTGGAAAAAAGTAGGAATCATGCTCAGCGACAATGGCAATACCTCAAAAAGTGGGCACAGTGGCAGAATAGGTTAAGTTAAGGCTGAGTATAGGCTTTATTTCTAACAAGACATTGCTCGTCTTTTCCAGTTGTATTTGTTACTTATTTATGTGAAGTCACGCCAAACTAGAACAGGTGATTATGCTCCAGTACAGAAAAGGTGGTAGGGAGCTATTTGTCACTGAGATATTAGTTTTACGAGGAGCCATAGGGAAATATAACATTTAGGCTCTAGTTATAATGTAATTGCTCCATGATTGATAATCCACTCTGTTTGGACTCTGTAGGTTTAAAATCCAGGACAACAATCCCACTTGTTCTTTATGACATCATCCCTTGAGGATTGTAATATAGACTTATTTTCCAATGCGAGGAGTACAAGTATGAACTAATTCCAAGTGATGGATGGAAGCATCTCAGGTTTTTGGGAGCCCGATTCACTGGGTGGGATCAGCTTTGTATGGCCCGATACAATAGCCACTAATAAAACATGTGGAAAAAACATCTCATGACAGCATGAATCTGCAAATGAAAAACAATTACTGTAGGCACGCAAAAGAAGACAACGTGTAAGCCGTTACCATTATACTTGGATCACTTTTTTATCAGTAGTAAATATTTTCTATGTGTTTATCTGATAGCCAAGTGAATAGCAAGAAAGCAGTTCTCATGACTCCCTCGGGCTCGTCTGCTTGTACTAAACACAATTAATTATTGACCCTTGAGCACAACTTTTAGGAATATCATAAAGCAATCAGCAAATAACTGGTGAGTTGCATGTGTGTCTGTGTGTGCAAGTCTGTCTTAGTCATACCTTAATGGAAGTAGACTGGTAGTCTGATGGGGGGATCGGTAAAAACAAAGAGAATAATGAATAATGCAGGAATCGTGCACATAAACACACAAAACTGCATCAGTTTCCAATGCGCGTCCAAGGGTATGTGTGTGTCTGAGAGAGAGATACAAAGGAGAATGAGTGAATTTATGTGAAGGGTCCATTGCAAGGTTCACATTATCCCCTAAAGGGCACAGGGATGTTTTTGACTGTTTCCATGGAAATAAAGGGTTTTTAGTTTAGGAAGAGGGTGGCAGGTAGAGGCAGAAAAAGAAGAAACACTCTCCGCTGAATATTAATGACAGTCATACAGTGTGGAGCTAAGAGTTTGTCAAATATCTGTGTGATAGAACAGCTGCTGGCTAGCTTCACTGCCACAAGCTTCATACTATGGTGTTGTGAAGAATTTGTTTTGAATACATTTGATGCAAAGAAGGATCCTTATTTATGTTTTCTCCAGCTCTATAGTTCATGCGAAACATTTGAGGAAAATACAGTGGATCACACAGAAAAAAAATAGGGTTAAGGTTAATGTGATATTACACTGCGCCATTATAGCTGAAACAGTATAGAACTTTGGTAAATAGTTAAATTAGTTGATATATATGGAGAACATGTAGCCATAATTTATTTTATTAAAGCCAGTGCTTATATCGACTATAAACAATGTAGTAATAAGGGCCAATTAAAAAATATACTATTGACATGTGTTAGAGAAAAAAGACTAAAAAAAAGTCAAATATGTGGGATCTCTAGTTCGTCAGATGATTGACATCATCTCCTGACTATGATTTCTGGCTATACCCTCTGCTTAATAATCATGAAAATCGAAGGCACTTAATTCAATTCAATTCAATTTTATTTATATAGCCCAAATCACAACAAAAGTCGCCTCAAGGCCTTCATAGATACAGAGAAAAACCCAACAATCATATGACCCCCTATGAGCAAGCACTTTGGCGACAGTGGGAAGGAAAAACTCCCTTTTAACAGGAAGAAACCTCCGGCAGAACCACCACTTCCCCTGCCAGTGGCGGACCCCCTCAGACATCGGTGCGTTGGTGGTTCTTTGTGTCCGGGGATGGGCGTCCAGGTACACACCGGCTCACTCCTTGGCGGCCGCTTATCGGGGCCTGGAGCCTGGGGCTCGCCCGGGCCACTTCGGAGGTGGGGTGCCCCCGGCCTCTCGGCCTGGGGCTCGGTCACTCAGGCGCGGCTGGCTGCCGGCGGAGCTCACGGGCGCGTCACTGCAACTCCCCCTGGCTTCTGCTCCGCAGCTGCTGAGTGAGCCCTCATCTGGGACTCTCCTCAGCTCTTTCTGGGACAGTGGCGCGGCTGCCCCTCTGTTGGTCTTCCTTGGTCTCTTGTGTTCTGGGGGCCTCTGGATGTCTGGAGTTTTGATCTCCTCCATACCTGCTTCATGCCCTGGAGGACGGGGCTGTGGCCCCCCCACACCCTCTAGCAGATTATTACATGAAGGAACCTTTTAAAAAACAAAAACAAGCGCGTCCATGCTCACAGGTGTACACACGGGTGATCACACCCACAAACTACACCCTTTTTGGCTCCTACCTCAAAGCACACTGTGTTCTGTTGATCTTATGTGCTGCACAATAATGTTTAATATTTAGTATTTACTGTCATATTCCCATATATCATTGTGATGTTGTTTATTCTATTACTCTTGTTCTCTTCTGCTTGCTTTCTTTTTTCTTTCTCAGCAGGTGACCCAGGTGATTGATATATGCATTTTTTTTTCTCTGCCCGTTCTGTTGGTTTTTGTCTTTTGCCCTTCTCCCCCGTCCCTCTTCTCAGCTGTTTCTCTTTCCCTCTTTCTTTCTCCCCTTCTTTCCCCCAGTCAAGTCTGTCCCGTATTCAGTAAGTGAAAATAAAATAAACAATAAAAGGTGAATCAAATGGACCATTACGGCAAGGCTGGGATGGTCAATTTGGTAAAGTAAATCCA